>NC_061121.1:56441617-56672170 GCF_002878395.1 Capsicum annuum | reverse complement strand
AAGTGAATAAGTATTCCTACGTATGAAAGCTCCTATCCTGTGATTCATACTTGAGTACATGACTTACAATAAATATCCTAGTGATAGTATAGCTTACGATGCATTAAGAATGTTCATATGAGTCACTTAAGGTAATACAAGCTAAGAGTTTTTGAATCCATCAAGTTTTAGTGTTTGATTTTGTAAGGGTCATCTTTGAATGAGTATAACTTGATGTTAATGTGGTATTTTGGCTGATTTAGACCCACCAAATTGTAGAGAATTGAATTATCATTCCAACGATACCAATTTTACCTTAATCCAATACCCGAGCGAAAAGTTATGCCCATTTTTGTGAGAGACAGTAAGGATAGGCTATTGGTTAGGCGCCGCCCAACCAAACATAGGCGATTGGTTAGGCGCCGCCCAACCTAGCTTAGGTAATCACTAGGGAGCCACCTAAGTCAGTTCCAGATGCAAAAAACACTGCGTTTTGAGTTATTTTAAGGATAATTAAGTCTTTTAACACTCCTTACACGTCGCTAAACATAACCCTACGAAATATATAGCTTCTAAACATATTACAACCATATTATCATCTCAAAAATCATCATCCAAGAGCACTAAAAGAGAAAAACAACTAGGGTTAGGTAACTAAGCTTGAAGATCCGATTTCAAGAAAATTCCTCCATCAATCATCAAGAATCATCCTACTAAGGTATGCGTGAGTTGATTCATGGACTCCTTTCTCCATGAAGCTCAAGAACCATCTTCTAAATTTTGTATTATGATGTTTATGTTGTTGGTGGTTGATGTTCATGTGTTTGTAGTTTGATGATGCCTAAGATAGGATCTTTGTATGTTTATTGTGAGGATATGGTGGTATTTAACGTATAAATATGTAAAGTTGGTGGTTGAATATTTGTAATCTTGATGAATCCACCTATGCCTAAGATGTGCATGTAAGGTGTTTGTGAAAATACCTAAGGGAATAGAAATCATGCTTTTATGACATAATAAGTCCTAAATGACTATTCCATGTTCTAAGATTATGTTCAACGTGATCCCCGTGCTATTGTCTTGAATTGAAGAAGTTGTACGAGATGCTCATGATATTGTTTTGGTATGGAATGACCATGTTATTGAAGCCATGCAAGTATATACATGTTTTGTGCATTCTCGATCATGTGATAGTTTGTTGAGAATCATTTTTATTATGAAAGCCTTACTTATGATATTATGAATTGTGGACTCAAATCTTGTGATCAAGTCATGTCATGTGTGTCATTTTCATCCTATCGAGTCCTGGGGTTACTTGTACCCAAAAACTATAGCCGTGTTCCTAGATCCATGTCATGTTTCACGATACTACAACTCAAGCTATGATTCCATAGACTTCAGTTAGTCGTGTGACTTAGGAAAACCTCATGATCTTAGTCATTTGTCAGATATCAGTAACATCCCTCTAGTCAACGGAATTCAGTATGATTAAGTCATGTACAGTCAGTTATTCATGTCCAGTCCCTCTAGATAGGAGTAGAGGTTAGCACCGAGTGAACCGAAGGATGGGAACTCACCCGCCAGTTCAGGGTGCGATTCTTAGTAGTCATCCTTGTGTTCCAGAACTATATAGCCAGCGTAGGTTGAGACATCTTAACCCATCAGGTTAGGGTTTATAAGGTGGCTTAACCCGTCAGTTTAGGGTTCCCATCATTCTCATTAAGTACCCACCAGATAAGGTTCACTCACAGGCTATCCTTACCCGTTGCACGGTATTGATACCCCTCCAATCAGGGCATAGATTGGACCCTAGCTTAGCAATAATGGTATGCATAGGGCATGTAAGTTAAACACTACTTCCCATAGTTTCAGTATCGGTGTCAATAAAAGAACTCGGGGCATTCTTCAGATTTTAGTATATATAGGACTATCAGATACAGTCGTCTATGTTATCAGTTTCAGTATCAATCATGAAAGTTATCAGTAAACCATGTATTAGCTTACAGGTCATGCTATCACGTATTCACGGTCCCAGTTTCTATATATCTATGTTTTCACTCCTACGTTCATATTAGTTAGTCAGTGTTGTTCATGCATGAAACCCTTTATGTTCAGCCTACCTTCCTTATATACTCAGTACTCTAGCTGTACTGACACATTTGTGCTATGGTGTTTATTTTCATGTTACACCATAGGTTCTGAGACACGAGCTCTAGCCCAGCAGTAGCGGTAGCATTCCAGTCACAGAGACACAGTGAGTCCTCATTGATTAGAGGACAATATGATTTGATACATTTATTTATTTCTTCAGCTCAGTTTTACGAAGTAAGTTGGAGACATGTTCCTTCAACTCCTTATTCAGATAGTTTAGAGGCTTTTAGATTTAAGTTCAGACTTATCTTTTAGATTGAGTTGTTTTAGGTGTTTTCACCCATATGATTTTATTCAGTTGAACCTTATGGCCTTACAGTTCTATGTATTCCATATATTTATATCATGATTTACTGTATATAGGTACAGGTATCAGTCATGGGTTAGCTTGTAGTCCCTCAGGGTCATGAGTACAGTGTAGCATTCTGGTTCAGCCATTGGGGTGTTACATACAATATCTCCCTCTTGCGAACATTTGCCCTCGAGTGCCGCTAGCTAGGCTAAGGATACGGAGAAAACTGAGTATGCATAGTTGAAACAACTTTCTTAATTGACTCCACATCATTCTAAACATTTGAATACCTCGGAGAATGTATGAACTTATTTTAAGGATAGCTATGTAGCTGAAAATTTAACTGGAAAAAGGGGTTGAATTAAGGATTATTAGTACCTTCGGGTTGATCTGAAAATGCTAAGAAGAGATGCAGGTACTTGGATTGCATATCCGCCTCGGCTTCCCAAGTATCACCCTCGACTAACTGGTTTCACCACAACACTTTGACCAAGGGAACCTCTTTGTTCCTCAGTCTGCGAATCTGGTGGTCTAGAATCTCTATTGGAATCTCTTCAAATAAAAGACTAGTCGAGATATTAGGGTTCTCTGAAAGAATCACTAATGCGCTTCTTAAGCGTGGATACATGAAAGATAGGATGCACAGCTGATAACCCTGAGGGTAACTCCAACTCATAGGCTACTCTCCCCACACGACTTAGGATTATATAGGGATCCACATACTGGGGACTAAGCTTCCCTTTATTGCCAAACCTTTCTACCCTTTTCATGGGTAAAACTTTAAGATATACCCAATCATTAACTTCAAACTCAAGCTCTCTTCTTCTCATATCTTCATATGAATTCTGACTACTCTGAGCTATTTTCAAACTTTCTCTAATCAACCGCACTTTCTCCATACCCTCAAACACTACATCAGGTCCAACCACAGTAGATTCACCTACTTTAAACCAACCAATAGATGATCTACACCTCTTCCCATACAATGCCTCAAATAGTTCCATCTTGATGCTAACATGGTTACTATTGTTATAGGTATATTCAATCACTGGAAAATGCTCATCCCAAATACCCTTGAAATCAAGAGAAAATGCCCTCACTATATCTTCCAAGGTTTGGATGGTCCTCTCAGCCTGACCATCTGTTTACGGATGAAAAGCGTAACTAATATACACTTGGGTACCAAGACCCCTCTGAAAAGCTTTCCAAAATTGGAAGGTGCCTTGAGTACCCCTATCTGAGATGATGGACAAGGGGACTCCATGCATTTGACTAACTTCCAAATATATAGTCTAGCATAATCTTCAGCTATATAAGATATATGCACCAGCAAGAAATGCGCTGACTTAGTCAACCTGTCTATAATGACCTAAATCGAATCATGATGATGATGTAAAATAGGTAAACCAGTCATAAAATCCATGTTCACCTCTTCTCATTTCTATGTAAGTATACTAAAATCTTGCATTACACCACTAGGTCTCTATTTCTCTGCCTTAACCTATTGGCACATTACATATTATTCCACAAACACTGCTATATCCTTCTTCATGCAACTCCATCAATAGATTTCTCGCAAGTCGCGGTACATCTTATTGGTGCCGGGATGAATGAAATATCGTGCGCCATGAGCTTCAGCCATAATTCTATGCCTTGGATCATCAACACAAGGAACACATAATCTACCATGTAATCTCAACATACTATCTCCCCCTTAAGAGAAAACCTCTAGTTTTTGGTGCCTAACTGACTCCTTTAGTTTAACTAAACTAGGATCCCTGTCTTGCTTCTCCTTCACTTTCTAAACTAAAGAGGATTCAGAACTACTCTAAACCAAAATATTCCTCTCTAAAAAATCAAGCAACCTAACACCCAATATAGCCAAACTATACACCGCTTAAGCTAACTCTTTCTTGTCTTCCTCTACATGCGTAACTGTAATACCCCGTGTTTCAAGCTAGAATGAAAACTGTCATTTCTATGAGTAGATAATCCAAAAGCTATAAATCCTGTGCAAATTTTCCATGTTAATCAAGTATGTAGTGTGGTAACCTATTTGACCATGAATTGAGATCATAAAGGTCCCCTAACTCAAGGACAAGTTGAAAGATTTTCTATCATTCGAGTTTTAGTGAGCGTCAAAACTTGAGTCAGTTTCAATCGATCATATCTTGTTGTATATAACTAACTGGGTGTCCTACTATATATCAAAAGAAAGATCTTCAAATTAGCTTTCCATTGATAGAAAATTTGCCTGAAACGGACACTCAGTGAAGAAGTTAGTGCATTTTTTGTGTCAGTTTTCCTGATTGACTGGCCACCACATCGCGATGAGCCTTAAATTGAAAATTGTAAATTCTAGTAGCTCACCGTGATTTCCAGTGCATCGCGGTGAAGTCTATTACGGTGTTCTAGTATTAAATTTTAAATTCCAAGGTCAAATTAGATATTTTCCATGTCCCCAAACCCGTCCAAACACGGGATTTAAACCCAAATACACTTAAATACATACACTTTCACCAATATTCATCAAGAACGCTCTCTAGGGTTTCTAACAAGAAACTCAAATAATTCAAGGTCCAACCATGAGTTTTTGAAGATAATTAGAGATTTGGAATCCCCAATCCGTAAGCTTCATGAATCATTCATTTTTCTCCAAAATAGAGATACGCGGGGTTTATCCTAAAAACTACATGGTCTAGAAATGGTTAAAGCATCATTTAAAGTTTTTGATACATGTATTTTATCGGGGTTCGAAAACTATATTATTGATTTTGCATTTCACAAGTTTCAATGCTACTATTGCTTTGGCCTTGTGGTCTTTTCCCTTAAATTGATTTACATATATATGTATACGTATGAATTTGAGATTTAAGATTGTTGAGAGCATAAATTATGAACTCCCTCTCTTGTATTGAATTAAAGATTATAGTTTAGTGATTTGTAAGATATTTTTGCAATACCCTAGTATTTGACATAATTTAGAGATAATGAGAGGAAGTTTCTTGTTATACCTATGTGTTTGTTTGAAAGAGAGAATTACATGTGATTGAGGAAATTGACATGACCACTTTATGTTACTTAAATATTGAAAAAGAGGAAGTTTCTTGCATGTGTTTACATGAATTTAATAGAAAGAATTCTTTGAATTGATTTTTTGTTATAGTGGTCCCAAACTATATGTTTTGAAAGAAGAGATGATAATATGCTATAAGTGGCTCAAAAATATGTCTTGCAAGTCAATGGTATGACGATACCATATAAATGTATTCCATAGCAGAGTTAGAGTTTTTAGAGTTTGATTTTAGAGAATGCATATTTTAAAAAGTTAAAAACTGGGTTAAATGTGAGTTAGGTGGTTTTTCGAAGAAAGCACGAGTTAAATGACTCTATCTTGGAAATAGTGATTTGCCGACATGGGAACTTAGTTGCCTGCTGTGTGATGTTATGTACCTAGTAATTTGTCATTCTAAATTGAGATGTATGGTTTGGAGCCTTGCTTTATGATCTTGAGCCCAACCATGACACAATGACTTGATTGGGGTTGTGGCACCCTGCTGTGTGATCTTATGTGCTCTTCCCTCATTAGTACTTCTATCTTGGTGGCAACTGAGATAAGGTAGTCGGTGAAATATATGAAATAGTAGGGTATACCACCTAGCACAAAAGTAATACTAGAGTGTCACAGATTTCAGATGTTTTCACAGAGTCTTTTAAAATGCCCATGTGATTTCTTACTATAGGACATATTTATGAACTATTTGAAACTGCTCTCATTTATGTTGCTTATAAATAATTGTTTTGGATTTGCTTTGCGTATCAGTACATCTGTATTGAGCCCCTCCCACTACCTCTCAGATTTTTGAGGCTCAGTCTAGGGGTCCAGATAAGTAGTAGATAATTCAAATAGCTAATCATATTATGCAGTGGTGAGCTTTCTCTATTCCATATGTCCTGTCTTTTCAGATTATTTAACTTATTTTAGTTTTGGTCTACTGGGGGCCTTTTCCTAGTTTTAGACAGTTGTTAGATTTTTATGTGGTAGAGATTTTGCAGACTGAGTTAGATGTCATTTAGATGTAGTTCCACTACAGTTTTCGTACTTATGTTAAATTAGAATTTGACAATATTTTCGTAGCTGATTATGTTTCTGCATCTTCTTTATTTATATTTATGTTGTGCATAATTACCAGATTGAGAAGGGCATTTTAGGACTTCATGGTTTAGGATGCCCATCACGGCCAGACCCTAATTTAGATCATGACAAACTTGGTATTAGAGCATGGTTCATGGTCCTAGGGTATCTACAAAATTGCATTATGTAGAATCTTATTTATGGGTGTGTAGTGTGCCACACGTATAAATAGGAGGCTATTAGGCATTTAGGAATGTTTCCTTTTCTTTATGTTCTGGTTTGTGCTATTGAGCCAGAGTGTTCCTCTTCTATACTTTAATTTATGCTTTGGTGTCCCCATACGAAAGTAAAGTTATCCCAATTCTTTCCTTACTTTGATGTGCCCAGATATGTCTTATTATTGTGGTGATTTAAGTGTAGAAGTTTACAGTTTAAATGGTATGGTCCTTTCTTGTTGAGCCTCATGAGAGTTTAAAATTTGTGCAAGGACTTGAGAAGAGTCCATTAGTGCCTCAGCGTGTATTTATTTTAGTGTGAACTTTGATTCTAATGAAATCATGCTTTTCGGCCTGCAGTATTAAGAGTATTCCATCTTTTTTCAGAATTTATATTGCAAATGTCATGCTTAAAAGGAAACGATGTGTAGCATAATGTTTGAACTATATTTCCACCCGAGTAGTAGTATAAGTTGAAGTGTGGGTGTCATGACCTATTGGTAGTGAGATTAGACCAAGAAGTTGGTGATACGAAGTCACAAGGTTAGAGATCAGAGTGAGGATGGTTTTTGTGTAGATAAATATTTAAGTTGAATAACCGATGTTTGAGGATAATTTACCACTTTATAGAGATAGAATAATATGGTAGCTAGTAGTATATGTGGATTGTATGGTAGTCTGTGGTAAAAGTATTTGACTCAGATTTTTATTTATATAGAGTAAGATGTGTATTCTTAGATCATTGAATATTGGGTGTCAATTTTCTATCTCTTGTAATATGTAATCTTGTTACCATGGTGTTTTTGAGAAAATCAAAGTCTAGTGAAGCCGTGTGGGGCTTTTTCGATTCACTAGCATAGTTGATTTGTTATTCATTTTATTTTCTTGTTCAAAACACAAAAATCAAAGTCTAGTGAAGCCGTAGGAGGCCTATTTCGATTCACTAACAACTTGTTATTCATCTTGTTGTTCTCATGTTGGTTAGAACTGGGGGTTTAGGGGGGAAATTATAAGAAATATGGTAAGGGCGGTTTATTGAATATATGTATAGCCAAATCATTTTGGATGAGATTGAGTTGGTAATGAAGTGATACATCCTTGTATGTTAGTTTAGTAGAAGGTAAAGAAGGAGTTATTACTCAAGGTGGATTATTATTTGCTTGAAGTATGAAAATGGCTAGATTAGCAAGTAAGTTAGGATTATAGACTCATGGTTGTTTTTGGAATTTCAAAATAGTCTAAATGTAAACTTGGGTAAGTAGGTGTGATGTGACAAAACCATATAAGTAGATAAGATTGTGTGGGCTTATGATTTAAGATTAAGGTTGACCATGTCTATTATGTGACTTTAACCCCCCTTGACCTTCTTTTCGATGGTAGCTGTAAACTAATACTACTTGTGAGAAAATATGTAGTAGATTTTTTTGAGGTATTTGGGTAGAATGTCCCAATTTGATGAACTAATATTTTATATTGCCTTCTTAATTGATGGTAGATGATTGATGCTAGACGATTGGCTTGAATTTAATATAGGATGTTGATGTAAGAATAGTGGCATGAGGTTAATGGTGTATGTTTTGTGAGAATAAATTATTAGGCTTGATGTGTTGAAATAGTACATGCTAATGAGTTATGATAAGGAAAACCGTAAGGTCATGATCGAGTTAAGGAGTTCTGATTGGTAGTGTTGGGCCTTTTGATATGATCTTGAATTTTCATGGTAAAGAGATATAAGTCGGAGTTGCGATATTGATATGCTATGACGGAAGTAGTATGGTTCATTAGAGGCTTGGTGATATCCATTCTAAGTGGTATAATCTAAGTGTGAGTTTTTTTAAGATTGAGCTAATAAAAATAATAGTTGAAGCACCAGAGGGTGTACACTCTAACTATAGGGATATTTGTAAAGATCCAAAGTAAGTGTTCCAGTATTATGTGATGACTATTGAGTCTATAAAATGATAGAGCGTGTCTCAGAAGGTAGTATTAGCAGTGGGTTTTCCACTTCCAGGTATAGTTATTCGGGTTAAGTTCTATCAATTATGTGTATCATTGTATTCCAAACCCTAGAGTGTAGTGAGTGTAGTTCAGTTTAAAGTCTAGTAAGGGGTCTCATGAACATAAGATGATGGCTTTAAGCTAAGGGGGAGATGATAGAAGAAGTGACCAAGACAGGCTCTCAGATTTATGTAGTGATGTCAGTATGATATAAAACATCTGGAAGTGAGGGTGAGGCTCAACCCATTCTTATCTCAGTATTTTTCAGTTATCCCAATATTTACTTATACTTTACGTTTTAGTTCCACGATCATAGTTCATGTTCAGGTATATGAGAGAGAATCATGTTTTCTTCCAATTCTAAAATGAGGAGTTCCAGTTCATTCAATAGTGGGAATCACATTCCATATGTTATGAACTTCAAATTTAGGTCACGCAACTCATGACTCATGTACTCATGTTTTATATTGTGCTCAGTTCCTATAATTTATTCTATACTCTTTATGATTGACGAGATTCATCTTATAGTCATGTATACCCTGATTCAGATCACTTTGATAAATCCATGATGTGGATTTTCTATTTCTTTGGCCTCAGTTAAGTGTCAAGTCTCGTATAATATCCTCCTATATTTCAAGGTCTTATTTTTTAACCTTCTAGTGACTCCTTCTTATGTGATGATAGTGGTGATGAGTAAATGTTTCTTGTTAATGAAAGATCATAGTATGCTTGTTTTAGATAAGGCCATACATGTGAAGTAATATCTGGGGCCAAGTCTTTGATATATGTGATGGTTAGTGAAAATTTATGTGTGTATGTTCTTGGGGTATCGTGTGGGAGTTATATTGATAGTGGATTGGAGAATATGTGAAGTATGTCCTTATGGGTATTTGCCTTGGAGTTTATATGTGGTTATACAGATAGTTTGGAATGATGTGTTGAGATTTAAGTGGAGGAACACAATATGCGCTAGTGAATCCATAATAAGATATCAAAGTTAGCCATTGAAGTAGTAAGGCACGTTATACTTAGGGTGTGATCTCTAAAAAGGATATACAAAATTTAATCATATGGTTTAGACTATTATCGTGGTGTGGCATATTGTATTTTGTGATTTGAAGTTAGGATTGATCATGGTGAGAGGACTGATGTTACTTTAGGCATTAGTAGAAATATTTAGCAATGCCCATATAAGGATTACAATTTAAATTAACGAGCATGGTATTTAAAGGGAATAATATAGTTAAGGGAGTATTCGAGAAGTGCGATCTGCTTGAAAGTAAGAAGTTGCATTGCCTAAGGCCTGGTATTTTTATCCTAGTTTATAAGTTATATATCCATATTCCATGCTATAGGGTAGTGTAATTGTTGTGATTCCTTAGTTGGATATCTTGTGTAACTAGTGCCCAATATTCTTTGGTCCTTAATGCTACTATGACATCTTTAGAAAGTGTGTTGAATGAGATAATCCAGTTATGTATGAGGGTCCAGCATAATTTAGTCTGTATAGCCAGTAATTCATTTTAACAATCAGATAGACAAGTTACTGTGGTTTTCCACCTTTTCACCCAGTCGTACTATCCAAAGTCTCAAGCGTATGACCATCTCAACAGATAATCTATTTCATCCATGTAACTTGTGAATTCAGTTCAGTCAAAGCATCATGTTTCAGATTCAGCTACTTAGACAGGACTCGGTTCATAAGAATGCAAAGCATAATTTCAAATGTTTCCAAGTATTTTAGCTCAGACAGTTCAGTAACCTGGTGCGATCTTAGACATGTTGCCTCATGATTTGTACTTGCATAAGTTATCAATTCTCAATTCAATATGTATGATTTGATCATGAACACTTCAAGGGAATCCTAAACTCTCATCATGAATCAGCCCTTGACGTAAGTGAAGTCAAGTCAGCTCAGAATTCGGTTTCATGAAAGAAGTTTAAATGTTTCAGATCATTTATATACTTTCTTAGAAGACACATTAGGACCACGTTATTCCATACCTTTAAGCTTCAACGTTCGTACCCATCATTCGGGGACGAATGATCCCAAGGGGAAGATATTTTAATGCCCCATGTTTCGGGCTAGAATGAAAATCGTCATTAATATTCGTAGATGATTCAAAATTCATAAATACTATGAAAATATTCCATGTTAATCTAGTATGTAGTGTGGTAACCTATTTGAGCACAAATTGAGATCATAAAGGTCCCCTAACTAAAGGACAAGGTGATAGTTTTCCTATCCTTTGAGTTTTAGTGAGCGTCGAAACTAGAGTCAATTTCAATCGACCATGTCTCCTTGTATATAACAACAGTGAAAAGGTTTGAGCATTTTTAGTGTTAGCGTTCCCGATTGATTGACCACCGCATCGCGATGAGCCTTAAATTGACTATTTTCACTTCAAGTAGCTTACCATGATTTCCAACACATCGCGGTGAAGTGTTTTATGGCGTTCCAGTCCCAGATTTTAAATTCCAAGGTCAAATTAGACATTTTCGATGGTCCCAAACCCATCCAAACACAGGATTTAATCTCAAATACACCTAAAATACATACACTTTCACCGAAATTCATCAAGAATGCTCTCTAGGGTTTCAAACAAGAATCCCAAATAATTCAAGATTCAACTGTGAGTTTTTCAAGATAATTAGAGATTTGGAATCCCCAATCTGTAAGCTTTAAGAATCATTAATTTTTCTCGGAAATAGCGGTACGCAGGGTTTATCCTAAAAACTATATGGTCTTGAAATTATTAAAGGATGATTTAAAGGTTTTGATGCATGTATTTTATGGGGGTTTGAAAACCATATTATTGATTTTGCATTTCGAAAGTTTCAATTCTACTATTGCTTTGGCCTTGTGTTCTTTTCCCTTAAATATGTATATGTATATGTATGAATTTGAGATTTAAGATTGTATATATGTATATATATGAATTTGAGATTTAAGATTGTTGAGAGCATAAATTATGAACTCCCTCTCTTGTATTGAATTAAAGATTATGGTTTAGTGATTTGGAAGATTTTTTACAATATCCTATATTTGAATTGATTTTGAG
This sequence comes from Capsicum annuum, assembly GCF_002878395.1. Lineage (NCBI taxonomy): Eukaryota > Viridiplantae > Streptophyta > Magnoliopsida > Solanales > Solanaceae > Capsicum > Capsicum annuum. Next base: position 56,660,338 of record NC_061121.1, on the reverse strand, counting down.
ATGATGAGAGGGAGTTTCTTGTTATACCTATATGCTTGTTTCAAAGAGAGAATTGCATGTGATTGAGTAAATTGACATGACCACCTTATGTTATTGAAATGTTGAAAAAGAGAAAGTTTCTTGCATGTGTTTAGATGAATTTAATAGAAAGAATTCTTTGAATTGATTTATTGTTATGGTGGTCCCAAACTACATATTTTGAAAGAAGAGATGATAATACGCTATAAGTGGCTCAAAAATATGACTTGCAAGTCAATGGTATGACGATACCATATAAATGAATGCCATAATAGAGTTAGAGTTTTCAGATTCTGATTTCAGAGAATACATGTTTTAAAGATTTAAAAATTGGGTTAAATATGAGTTAGGTGGTTTTCCGAAGAAATTACGTGTCAAATAACTTTACGCTGGAAACTGTGATTTGTTGACATGGGAACTTGGTACCTTGCTATGTGATCTTGTGTACCTAGTACTTTGTCAACCTGAATCGGACTTATTGTTTGAAGCCCTGCTTTGTGATCTTGAGCCCAACCATGACATAATGACTTGATTAGGGTTGTGGCACCCTGCTGTGGAATCTTATGTGATCTTCCCTCACTAGTACTCCTATCATGGTGGCAACCGAGATAAGGTAGTCATTTAAGCTATGTAATTTTAGGGTATACCACCTAGCGCAGAAGTAATACAGAGTGTCACAGATTTCAGATGTTTTTACAGAGTCTTTTAAAATGCCCATGTGATTTCTTACTATATGACATGTTTATGAACTGTTTGAAACTTCTCTCATATATGTTGGTTATAAATGATTATTTTAGATTTTCTCTACATACCAGTACATCTGTATTGACCCCCTCCCCTACCTCTCAGGTTTTGAGGCTCAGTCTAGGGGTCCAGATAAGCAGTAGATAATTCAGACAGCTAATCAGATTGTGCAGTGGTGAGCCTTCTCTATTCCAAAAGGCCTGTCTTTTCAGATTATATCACCTTTTTTAGTTTTGGTCTACTGGGGGCCTTGTCCCAGTTTCAAACAGTTGTCATATTTTCATGTAGTATAGATTTTGCAGACTGAGTCATATGTTATTTAGATGTAGTTACACTACAATTTCCGTACTTATGTTAAAATTAGAATTTGACCATGTTTTCGTAGTTGATTATGTTTCCGCATCATCTTTATTTAAATAAATGTTGTACATGATTACCAAATAGAGAAGGGCATTCTGGGACTTCTTGGTTCGGGATGTTCGTAACGACCAGGCCCTAGTTCGGGTCATGACAGTAACACTACTCATAGACCTCCTGCTAAGGGCATTCGCCACAACATTAGCCTTGCTCGGGTGATACAACACACTCATATCATAATTTTTTAGCAACTCTAACCATCTTCTCTGTGTAAGATTTAACTTCTTCTAAGTAAACATATACTGCGGCTCTTGTGATCAGTAAACACATCAGCGTGAACACCATAAAGATAGGGTCTCCATATTTTCCAAGCAAAGACCACAACAGCTAACTCAAGGTCGTTGGTTCAGTAATTCTTTTCGTGCGGCTTCACTTCTAGAGGTGTAGGATCTAACCTTAACCATTAACCTCAACACACAACCCAATCCAACTCTAGAGACATCGCAATACACTACAAAACCATTTGTACCATCAGGTAAAGTCAACACCGGGGCTGAAGTGAGTTGAGTCTTCAACTACTAAAAACTCTTCTCACAAGAATCTGACCAAAGGAACTTAACTTTTTTTCGGTCAATCCGGTGATGGGAGACGCAATAGATGAGAAACCTTCAACAAAACGGCAGAATTAGCCAGCTAGACCCAAGAAAATTCTAATGTCAAATGAAGAGATAGGTCTAGGACAATTTCTTATATCTTTTGACTTTTGGGGATCGACTCTAATGCCTTCAGCTGAAATAATATGAACAAGAAAAGCTACGGACCTTAGCCAAAACTCATACTTGCTGAATTTGGCAAATAACTGATGATCTCTAACATTTTACAAAATAGTTTGGAGATGGTCTATATGGTCATCCTCACTACGGGAGTAAACAAGGATTTCATCTGTGAATACTATGATGAATATATCAATATACTGTTTGAACGCTCGATTCATGAGGTCCATGAAAGATGCTAGAGCATTGGTTAGCCAAAACACAATACAAGAAACTCAAAATGACCATAACGGGTTCGGAAGGCTGTCTTTCGAATATCACACTCCCTTACTTTAAATTAATGATAGCCGGATCGAAGGTCTATCTAGGAGAAATAAATTGCACTTTGTAATTGATCAAACTGGTCATGAATTTTAGGAAGAGAGTACTTGTTCGTGACTGTAACTTTATTAAGCTGATGATATTTAATGCACATATGCGAAGAACCATCCTTCTTTTGCAAGAACAGGATAGGTGCGCCCTATGGAGAAACACTGCGCCTTATAAAACCTTTATCTAGAAGATCTTTGAGTTGTTCGTTCAACTCCTTAAGCTTTGCAGTTGCCATACGGTATGAAGGAATAGAAATAGGTTGTGTATCAAGAAGAAGGTCAATCCCAAATTCTATCTCTCTATCGGGAGGAACCCTTGGGAGACCTTCTGGAAAAAATCAGGATACTCATTAACTATACTGACTGACTGAATAGTTGGATTTTCAGACTTAGTGTCCTTAGCTCGAACTAGATGATAGATGCAACCTTTGGATATCAACTTTCTAGATTTAAGATAGGATATGAAATGACTCTTAGGAGATACAGAACCACTCGACCACTCAAAAATTGTCTCATCTAGAAATTAAAACTTAACGACACTGGTACGATTGTCTATAGATGCATAATAGGTGTGAAGCCAATTCATACCCAGAATAAAGTCAAAATCAACCATGTCTAACTCTATCAAATCATCAAACATGACTTTATGAAGAACAATACTGGGAAACTTTTTATACACTTACTTAGCAACAACCGACTCAACTACTAGGGTAGATACAAGGATAGGCTCATGGATCTTTTCAGAGTTTATCTCAAAATTCACAGCAACCAGTGGCGTCACATAAGAAAAACTTGACTTAGGGTCCAACAATACATACACATCAAAATAGAAGACCTGAAACATACCAGTAACAATATCTGGTGCATCCTCTTACTTCATGGCGGGATGGAAAAGTATAAAATTTGTTCTGGCACTGATCGCCACTTATACTAGATGAAGCGCTCTGAGGGGGAGCAGGATGGTATAATGAAGCTGGTGTACTGGTAGTCTCGTATGGGGGAAAACATCACGGTTCCCTTTCCTATTATGTAGACACTCTCTAAGTCTGTGGCCCAACTTGCCACAACCAAAACAACCCCTCTGATCAGCTAAGCACTAATCGGGATAGTCCTTACCATACTTATTACATGGAGGACCATGAGGTTTATTACTCACACTATTTTGGGATCCAGAAATCAAAGGTCTATTCCCCTACTCCTACCTACCTCTAGGTGAAGGAGAACTAGATGATGATGGTACAGGCATAAACGAATGGTTTTGAAATTGAGGACGATTCCCTCCATGTAATTTAGTCGACCATACTCGTGCTGCTCTAATATAGCTCTCTTGTTTCCCTTGAAACTATATTTCTCCCTTATCTTACCAGTCTCAATCTACTGAGCATGTGTCATCAACTGAGAAAGATCCATGTCTTTATTTATTATAGCAGTACTCACTCCTTCAACACCAACCTAGACACACCAGTCACAAACTTACTCATACTAGATCTGGTGTCAGCTATCAACTCAGGAGCACACTTGGCCAACTGGTTGAACTTAAGGTAGTACTCCTTTACAGTCATGAAGCCTTGCATCATGTTCATAAACCCCTCTACCTTTACCTCCCTCATCTCTAACAGAAAGAACCTATCTAGGAATACATCTTGGAATACCTGCCAAGTTATAGGAGCAACATTCTCCCCTCTATTTTTCCTCCAAGCTATAACCCAGTCATGAGCAATATCTTTCAAATGATATAAGTCCAGTTATACACTCACCTCCTCACTCACATGCATAACCTGGGTGATTTTCCTTACCTCTTCAAGATACAACTGCGGGTCCTCACCTACCTTTGAACCAAAGAACTCAGGTGGGTTCATCCTCATAATGTCACGAAGTCTGGCTACTTCTATGTCACCCCATTGCTAATATACAGAAGTAGCCTAATTATTTACTTGCACAGTAATAGTCACCACTTGGGATAAAGTTTGGAAATCAGTCTGAAATTTGGCATGGGTCATTCTCATTCAGGGGATCAACAGGTTGAGGTGGCTCATTATTTCTACGGGCATTTTCTCTTTTAGGAGGCATTTTTTGTCATATAAGATCACAAATTAATAGTAGCGAGGGATAGTTATAGGCACGATAGACTCTGAAACAAAGGGATGACTTTTCTTAAAATGTCCCATAGCCTCTTGCTCATAGATGTGGCGCACTTCACACCAATGGTCAAGACATTATGTACCGTGGCTTGTTAGACTCCCTAGGACTCCTTAAACGTTATGATCTAATACCAAGTTTGTAATACCCCAAAATTTCATCCCAAAGCATCATAGGTGATCAAGTCTACAAGTAGCCTTAAGATAGCCCTTTGATCCTACTACTAAATCTCATACTTACTTTAGGGATTTGAAATCAGATAATAACAATAAATCTCATCAAATCTTAACTAAAAAGACTGAAAATATAATGTCTAAAACACAAAATACTGAAAAATATCTGATAAACATCGAAAAATCTAGTCTGACAAAGCCTCTACTACTCATGATCTAGAGAGCCATTGGGACATATCCCCAACTGACTCATACTCAGCTACAAGGAAATAACCACTGATATTAAATCTGATGGTCTAAGAAATAGGTCCTCGAACTATGAGGACACACCAACTACAGAGTGTAGATCAAGGTACTCGGAGATCACTGACGATGCTAAGACTGAGCACCTGAACCAACATTATAAGACAATGTAGCACATAGATGAGTATATGGGGGTGAATATATTTACATACACAATATCATTACTCTTAATAAAATCTTGCATGCAAATATGAATGACTCACATGGCTTGAATAAGTCTGAAACATAAATCTCATAACAACAACAATAAATCCAGTGTATTCCCACATAGTGAGGTCTGGGGAGGGTAAGATGTACGCAGTTCATACCTCTACCTCTAAAGAAGTAGAAAGGCTATTTCCGATAAACCCCCAGCTTGAGACACGGAATACCAAACAAATTCATAGTAAAGCATGAAACAAGATGGCATAACATAAATACGACACCCACAAGTAATAGTCAATATAGAATAGTAAACAGATTTATAATAAAGCATGAAACAAGGTATCATAACAAGAATAATAACCCCACCAAGTAATTCCCTACACTAGAGACCCAAACTGACCCTAGTTTTCTGCCTTAATTCGTGTCCACCAGATCTTCCTATCTAGGGTCATGTCCTTAGTAAGCTGTAACTGCTCCATGTCCCGCCTAATCACCTCTCCCCAGTATTTCTTCAGCCTACCCATACCCTTCTTAAAACTATCCAAAGCTAGCTTCTCACACCAATAAACTGGGGCAACCATGCCCCTCCTCATCACGTGTCCGAACCATCTCAATCTGACTTCCCGTATCTTATTCTCCACTAGAGTTACACCGACCTTCTCCCTGATAGTCTCATTCCGAAATCTATCCCCCCTAGTCATCCCATACATCTAATGCAGCATCCGCATTTTTGCCACCTTCATTTTTTGAATATGGGAGTTCTTAACTGGCCAACACTCTGCTCCATACAACATGGCCAAACGGACTGCCATCCTGTAGAATTTTCCTTTAAGCTTGGGCGACACCTTCTTATCACACAACACCCTCGAAGTGAGCTTCCACTTCATCCATCCCACCCCAATATGGTGCGAGACATCCTCATTAATCTCACCATTTTCCTAAATCACAGACCCGAGATAAATCATAAATAATGAAACGTGTAGTATAAATCTCTTGAGTGATTATACTTAACTCAAAAATTTGTATTCCTCTTTTATTCTCAAAACTTGTAAGCCAACGGAATCTTTAAACTATGCTTTCAAAGCTTATGCTTTCACCTTGGGGAGAATGGAACTTCTTTGAAACTCAAGGATTTAGAACTTTAGAACTTCAAGACATGGGAAAAAGTCTAGACTCTTATGAACTTGAAAGTTTCTTCAAACCGACATAAACCATGTGAGCTACATGGAGTCAAACGTCTCGCCCACATTGGGGAGAGCTATTCTACCCTTGCCATCGGTATAGAACCTCAACTCTAGTGATCACTATCTCTGCCTCAGGCTCTTAAATCTTAGTCCTTTAGGGGCATGTAGTTCTGGGAAAGTAGGATGAGCTAAAACCACACTTCCCTCTCGATGCTAACTGCTACTCCCATACTGAAGCTCAGAATTTTCAGGAAATCAACCTCAAAACAACTCAAGGGTCTATAGTGAAGTCCAAATTTTAATTCTCTTAGCTTTGAATCATAATGACTAAATAATGTGGATTCCTGTCTTAACTCAGGATTAAAAGTAATCTTTCTTTAAAATCAAAGTACTTGTTGATTAATTCATCCTAAACAACATACTCATCAAGAAATATCAAAACTCATACTTGGTTTAAAACTTATATTCATGCTCAAATAATCGCAGTTTAATAATAAAGCTTAAATCTTGACATCAATCTTAGAAACATCAAATCGATATGAGGATGTGCAACTTATAGCATAATTTCTCAACCCATGTCATAAAATAATCAAATAAACATGTAATTCAAGACTTGAACAATTTGTAATCTCATATTCTCATGATAACATAATTTGGTTATAACCCCACTTGCAAAAATATGAAATTCTTTTATAAAAATCAATAATTTAGGCACAAGAATGAAATAAGTGTTCTTGTTCAAACCCCATATACATTGAATTAGAAACTATGAATGAACTCTCACTTTTGGGAATCTATTCATACTCTTGAATGAGGGTTCTTGAAGACTTTGACTTGAGAACCTTGAATCTTGACTCAATTTAGAAAATCTATGGTGAACCCTTGAGATTATTAGAAGAGGATTTGGATACTTAGCATTTTTGGTTGAGTGAAATTTTGAGAAAATCACATATGATGCTTGTAGTGGCCATAAATTCTAAAGTTTGTACAGTTTAAGAGGCTTGGAAAAAGTCCAAAGTGCCCTTTTTAACTTCTGTACGAAGCTGGAAAAAAATTGAACTGAAAATCTAATTTTATGGGCCACCGCGATGCGCCACTATCATAGTGGCTCACAGGAAATTTACAAATGGGAATATGGGGACCATACGATGCGGAGCCATCGTGTTGTCCCACAGGTTGGGACCTTGAACTTCAGTGTGATGCATCACAATCGCGCTAGGACACTGGAAATTTACTATTAGGAAATTAGGGTCCTCCACGATGCGCCACTATCGCGGAGTTCCACTGGAATTTGATAATTGTTAAATAGACCCTCTCTGCGATGCGAAAAGCACTAAAATAATGGTGTTTCACGACTAGAACTTAGATTAGCCTTAACTTTTTTTTCGGTTATCAAATTTGGGCGGATCTTATATCATTCGAAAGCTAATTAAATTTCCCACATGATAAAAAGTTAAAATTAGGGAAAATCCATATGGTTTAAACATTAATAATTTAGGAAGTCATTCCTTAACCCTCTAGAGTCGAAATTAGGCTTAAGAAAAAGTTTGGGGGTATTACAAAGATGTTGATTTTTCTCTGGTTGGCTTAAAGTAGGAGAGGCTGCTTTGATAGGGCCATATTTAGTTTATGAGGCGATGGAGAAAGTTCAGTTGATTAGGGAAAAGCTGAACCCAAACCAAAGTTGTCAAAAAATTTTTGCAGATATGAGAAGGAGAAATCTTGAGTTTGATTTTTGTGACCTAGTTTATTTAAAGATTTCACCCATGAAAGGGATGAAGATATTTGGCAGGAAGGGGAAGCTCAGTCCCCACTATGTTGGCCCATATAAAATTTTGAGTCATTTTGGAATGGTAGCATATGATTTAGAGTTGCCTGCTGAATTGGCATCAATGCATCTGGTGTTATATATTTTTGTGTTAATGAAATGCATTAGCGGCCTAGCTTCAGTCGTACCCTTAGAGAGTGTAGATGTGAAAGATAGTCTCTCCTATGAAGAAATACCAGTTTATATCCTTGGCTATTATACTTATAGGTTGAGCAAAAAATAGGTTCCCTTGGTGAAACTTCTATGGAAAATTCAGTCTGTTGAGGAAGATACATTAGAAGAAAAAATAGATATGCGAGCCAAGTACCCTCATATTTTCTCCATGAATTTAGACTTAGATTGAGGAAATTATTTTCCTTAACTCGACTCTTTTCGATCTTTATTTAAGCTATGTAACCATTCTCATGTCATTTCACATATTCACGAAACCCGTTCAGTCAATGTATCATGTCTTAGACTCAATAGTTTAATCACTCTTCAGTTCATGAACATGCAGTGTATGATCTTAAATTACCTTATTACTCTCATCCTAACCAATCTTATTTAAGGACGAATGTTCCCAAGGGGGATATATTGTAATAACCTTTGTTTTGAAGTCATTATACAACATACGAATAATTCCTTTGAGTCGTATGGACATCATATGAGTCGTATGTTTAACTCGTACCCATGATAGTGTGTGATAGGTGATATTCTATTTAAGGTATGACTTAAACCTTGGAAATATTTAGGTGATCGTATGATTCATACATTTTCAGTTGTAACCAAGTCAGTGTGAGGTGAGATGAGTTCTGTCTAGGTTATTAGAGGATGAGTGCTTGTCATAGGACTTGTTACGAGTTATAAGTTATGACTCGTATCCTGATCAGTGAAGGAACCAATAATCAAGCATGTTTTTATATCTTTATAATTTAATTAGACATATATTAAGTCCTCAAATAGCTCCTAGCTCATGAACAAGACGAATCATCCATTTGCGATTAAGTTCTTATAAATAATATAACTATAGGCATATTTAAATGAGAATAACTTTGGTTCTATAAAGAATATCTAATCTCAAGACCTAGAAGTTGATATATAATTAAATTTTCTTTCCAACGATATCAATTTTACCTTAATCAAATTTTGGGGTGAAAACTTTTGGCCAAATTACTAAAGCACTGTCAAAGCTGCCAGTAGGGTACGACTCACTGATATGACTCGTAAGAAGAACATATGAGTCATCAGGAGGAGTTGTGTCCATAATAGTAGGAGTCGAAATTTGGGATCCTGGAGATGACTCAAGGCACGACCCATACCCAAAACTTATGAGTCATACCCAAACTCCTCGGGATGGACTCCAGAGGTTTTACAGATGATTTCTAAGGGTTTTTTTGGGTATTTTTCCTTATTATAACTTCTACCTTTGACTTATAACCCTAAAAAAAGCCTATTTTCTCTCAAAAATCAAACACTTAAGGCATTAATGTCCTCTCCCATACTCAAGAACAACAACTAGGGTTTCTTAAAGGCAAGAACAATTACAAGGATTCTTCCCTATAGCTTCTACTATAGCTATGTAGAGTATTCATCAATGGGTTCCTTTCACCCACTGAGTCCCAAAGTCCCCTTTTTATTCAAGTATGAATTTTTAATCTTCTTTTATGAAATTATCCATGTAAATCATGAATTTAATCAATGTCTTCTTAGAAATCTTAATTCATGCCATGTCAACATATTTTCTTATGTAAATTAGGTTATTTCATGCTTTAAATTTCAATTGCCAATGTCATATTCGAGTGATTTCATGCTACATCATCAAATTATTATTTAAACTATAAAATATGTTGTACTCTCAAGTTTAACACATTTTCATGATCAAATATATGTTTCTCACTCATTCATTGAAATGTCTTATGTTTGGGTCTTTAAGGTATGGCATTATTGCACTGTTTTTAATATTGTTACTGTATTTTTGTAATCATTCAATGTTGGAGGGTTATGAACACCCAATACATATATGGTTTACATGTTTCTATTTCCATGTAAGAAGTCAGTCAGACCATGGTTTTATTATTATACATAGAATATCATGTTCATGCTGAGCACTTACAAGTACGACCATGTCATGTTAAACGACTAATAACACCAATTTCATTTAGTTAGGTGTAACACGTAGCACTATGTGAACGTAGGGATAGTATCTCCCCCATCAGTTAGGCATGAGGCGCTAGTAGTAGTCCCTAGGTTCCAAACCTATGACACCATAATAGATGTAGAGAGTCCCCTGTTAGTTGGGCATAACACCCTCATCCTTTAGGATATTAGCCTTGTGGATCCACATCGTTAGCTATGTGTTGGTAAATGTGTCGAAGTACCAGCACCCTTCCAACTAAGGTTACAGGTTGGACCCCAATAGCTCAGATTGAGTCATATCAGTTAAAGCTAACTCCTACAATCTTAGTTTAGTATTCAGAGTATAACAGTTTAGGTTTGGATGACCAAGCATACAAATAACAGTTATTCAGACATCAGTTAGTCCTTACCTCATGTACCTGTATATTTAAAGTATTGATTGCATAATTTTCTCTTGCATTATGTTTTCTTATAACATAGGTTGGGAGGCACAGTTTCCAAATCACCTCAAGATAGTTTAGTAGTTTCCCGCAATAGTATTGGTGAGTCCTCATCTATCCAGGATGTGATATGTTATTCCTATTATTTTGTATTTTTATGTTCATTTCTATTAGAGCTAGTTCTGAGTGTATCCCACCAACTCCGTATGTTTAGAGGCTTTCTAACAGACATTCTAGTTTTAAGTGTTTATCAGATATTCCAGACATGTCATTTTTGTAATGTATTTAAGTATTTTAAATTGATAGTACCTTATAAGTATATCTTTTGCACATGTTATATAACTATTATTTTATTTAGTGCTCGCAGAAGGTAACAAATTATGGGTTATCTTGGGGTCACATGCGGCCTTAAGAACGTGTGGAGGTTAGTTCTTTATTTTTGATATTAAGGCATCAATTATGGCTTTTAAATTCTTCACTCTTTCCTGCAGAGTAGCATTTTCAACATGCGGTTTTTCTTCGAAATCTATTCCTACTTTACCACCTTTTGCAGATGCAACCTTTGAAGCAGCAATCTCATCATCCCTTAGAGTAATCATGGTAGTTAGAGTCTTTATCTCTTCCTTCTAACTTTTTTGTTCATTCACTAATTCTAACACTAGAGACTTGGATTTTCCACCTCTTCTCTAGGGCAAACACTCAATATCCTCTTGAGTGGTCATATTAAACACCTACTTCATAGATCTAATCTTTCCTTTTTCACAGACCACATTGAAATAAGCAAGATCCTATTAAGCCAGAAACTATATGCCAGATGATGTTTTCCATATTTTTTACTCATCACTGTATGCATGTGTTAAATTACAATAGTAGGAATATTTATCTTTCTGAATTTGAACAAAACCTCTATGAGATATGGACCTAGACTAATACCAGTGTTCCTTTTCTCTAATCTAGGAAGACGAGACTTGTTCACCAACTCAAAGAGTAGTTGGTACTCAATTTTCAAGGCTTTCATAGGTACATTTTTTAGATTCAAATCACCAATCTTCCACAAAACTCTACAAAATTTAACATATCCTTTTTTTTGTATCACATACTTTATCTCTTCAATAAAAAATCCCAAGATCTCAGACATCACCTCTTCATCATGACAATATTTACTCTATTTACCTGAGAGGTCAAGTACAACACATTTTTAGAGAATGTCAAGTTCTGATTAAACGAGTGCACTTCCTTTTCATACGGGAGAGAAATAGGTCCCTCAACTAGATGCTCCCAATTTTGAAAGGTAACACATTCAAGAAATTACTTCATTCCAGGTAGCTCAGCCACGGTATGGTCAAACACCCTATCTCTTAAAACTTCTCATGTATTTAGGATTTATAGCCTTGCTTCTTTGGACAACCCTTTGCCTTTTCTAGTAGATGAAGAGGCCTTTGCTGAGGGATCAGTCTCTTTGGTAGATGAATCAGGAGCTCTAGAGGTCTTTGTAACCTTGGGGTTGGGACCTGGTCCTTTTTGAGTACTGTTGTTACCCTTTTTTTCATTCTAGCCATGTTTGACATAGAACTCTTCAGTTGTGCTCCCTTTAATTTTCTAGGAGAGATAGGTTTCTTTCCTATTTTCTTTGCCCTAGTAGCTCCTATACTTCTTTCCTTGTTAGAATAAATAGCAATACTATTAAATACACTGTCATGATCATCATCAGACAAATTTTCAAAAAGTTTATCAATACTATCGTAGTCACCATCCCTTCTATAATCATCACTTTCAGTTGTTTTAGTAGACTCATTTATATCAACTGGTTCAATTATAACTATACTCTTCTTATTCTCCATCCTTCTCTTCGTGGTTTCAATCTTATTTTTTTCCAAAGTTACCTTTAGCACATTTCTAGGACTCACTCTAGTCCCTGATACCTTAACTATTTTTTAGGGTGCCTTACTAGTAAATGATGATCCTTTCTTGGGGCAACTTCCAAGACAAAGTCTTGTTCACTATTTGTATCCTTCTGGCCACATGAGAGATCAAGCACTAGAAGAAGTACCACATTCTCCACATCAATATCTAAGGGAAAATCATTTTGCATTTTAGTGAAAAGAGTTACAAGAGGAGTTTTCCTATCTTGGAGGTTTAACACACAAAGCGGTAAGGCCATGTACTCTAATTTCCTCACTCATAGCTTGAATATGGTGGGTGGTTCTTTGGAGGTTGGTAGATCTTGAAATATGGTTTCGTCTAAGGATGTACTTTCCAATTTACTAGAGGATTATGATATGTCAGGTGAGGGTTTTTGAGAATGAATCCAAGTCCCAATTGGAGGGAAATGGTTGATCAATGATTGGCCCTTAGATGTATTAGCTTGAAAGGCGATATCAAAAAAATGTTTTTTGAGGAAAACAATTTGGGATTTCACTACTTGGGAGGCAAGGTTATCTGAGGAATTCGCCTTGACATCTTTTTATTTTTCAGTAGAAGGGATAATTTTGAATTCAACTTTAGTGCTTGTAACATTATCCCCTTTTGGAAGAGAATCATCAGGTGTTTTCATCTTCTGAGAATGGAATTCCCTAGTAATTTTACTTAGGGATAAAGTGGAGAACTTAGTAATCAAAAATAATTCTTATGGCCTAGATTTAATGGATGAAATTTTTATTATTTAAAATTAAATGGGTTCACTATATTGTAAGGATGATGAAGGATTTGGCATCATTGAGGCAGGCAAACTATACAAATGGAAACAGTATGAGTTGTAGGTGAAGGTTTATGAGAATATGAGGTTGTGTAAGTGAGAATTTTCAAACTTAGAGATTAGAGAATATAATAATTTTTTAATTTAAATAAGACATGAGAGAATGATTCGGATTAAATAAAAATATGTTTTTGATAAGATGTGTCTATTTAGAAGGATGAGTCTTGTGGACTTAAAGGACATTTGACAACTTTTTCGAAAGAGCAGGAGAAAGATTTGTGTAATACCCCGTATTTTTGTAATTGAATTCGAACCGTCGTTTCTATGCGTCTAAACTTTAATACAAGTGACTCTCATGTTAATATAGCTTTCATGATCATTATCATAGTCTATGAAGTATCTTTGAGGTGAAAACTGATCATAGAAATGACTCAGGACAAAGTTGAGCTAAGACCAATTGATTCATCCAAAGTTTGACATTTGATTCTACAAGGGTCTACTTACAATGAGTATAACTCTTTATATACATGGAATTTTTCATCCTAAGACCTATCAAATTGTAGATAATTAAATTATCTTTCCAACGATACCAATTTCGTAAAAATCCGATACCCGAACGAAAAGTAACAACCCTTTTAGTGAAGAGATGTAAGCCAGGGCGATTAGGCCCGCGCCGCGCGCAGATCACGCACCAACACTGCTTCATACGCGAATTTTTTTATGGGTTTAGGGGTACATTGATCATTCCCCCTCACCCAAAATCTATCGAAACCCTATATTAAAGCCCATTAGAAACATTATTTCATCAAATTCCCTCAAAAAGAAAATCCTAAGCTCCTACATCCAACTTCAAGAACCTCCAAAGTTCACCATTAATTCTACAAATTTATTCAAGATTCCGAGTTCCTAATTCAAGAACTCTAGAAACCATCATTCAAAGGAACGATTGGCATCTCAAAAATGAGTATCGATCTAAAGTTCATCATTCAAGATATGTGGGGTTTTTCAACAAGAACTCTCTTTCGTTCTTGTGCCCAAATTGATTTTTCTTTATTGAATATACGTGATTTTACATATTTTGATATGAATTTGAAGCATGAATTTATATCCTATATGATTTTACATGAGATTATGATACTCTCTATGTTTTGAAAGTTGAATTGAATGAGAATGATGACATTTTTCTATATAAAGCTGAATTTGCCAGATTTTAAAGTAAGTTATATATATTTATGATGAAAATCATGAATCTTGAGAAAATTTAATATGATTTTGATGTAGGAGGCCTTGAGTCCTAATGGGAATTGTACTTTGAGAAATTATGTGCTATAAGCACAATGATATTTGAATCCCAAAGCTAATTTTCTTTACCAAGATGTATGATTATAAAGCTGAAATTTTAAGTTTTAAGTGATTATTTTTGTGCTTATGTCATAAAGTATGAAACTTTGGAAGGTTTTATGGCGATATTGATGTATGGGTTTTTGGAACCCTATTTGAGATTATTATTTTGAGAAAATCATATGTTATAAACACCTTGAGTTTAAATAAGTTGAGATGTTTTGAATGATTTCACCTTTTGTTCTTAATGGAGTTGTTTTGAGGTCGAGTGTGAAAGAAATCCACAACATGGTTGATTTTGATAAATGGAAAGCATGATCGCTCCTGATGTATATTTATATATTACTGAAATTGTTTTGTTGTGGATTCACTTTGAAATGATCTGAGCACCGAGTGGGAGGTATAAAGTGACCTTACTTCCCTAGAACTACGTACCCCTGTTGAAGTGAGCCTAAGGGTGATTTATATAGTAATCACTAGTTTGTGTGGATTTGATATCAATAGTCCTACTCCGATGGCAAGGATAGGACGGCTCTCCCCAATGTGGGTTGTATGTTGGAATCCATGTAGCTCACATGGTTTAGGTCGATTATAGGATCTCCCAATGTGTGTGTGTACTCTTCTATCTGAGATTAAAACATATTTTCTTAAAAGGCTGAATTTGAGAAAGTCATTATTCTTACAAGATTTAAGGAATATATTCTAATAAGAATTGACATGACATTTGATTGTTTTAATGATTTGAAATTGAGATGAAAGTGAATTGAGAACGTATTGTAATGACTCACTTGTTTTACTTTACATATATTATTCATCCTTAATTTTGATGATTTAATTTGAGCTAAGTGAGTCATCTATATCAGCATGCATAATTGTATAAACTATAATGATATTAAGATATTATTTGATATATGTATTGCACCCCTATATGCTCAGTATTTTTCCATACTACTGACCCATATATTAGTATATGGGCTACATTTTCTCGAAATATTGGTACAAGGTATAGTTGTACCTTCAGATCTAGACTGTTCGTGGTATCCAGTCAACAGGTGATGAGTCCTTTTCATTCAAGGGCTTGGGTTAGTTATGCAGAGTTTATAGTGTTGTATTTTCTTTATTCAGTCGTATTGAGTTGGGATAGTCGGGAGTCATGACCCGGCTACCTACAGTTATTACTAGCAGAGTCTTCATAGACAGTTAGTAGAAGTTGATGTATTTTTTTTCAATTTTGGTTATAAAGGGAGAATTGTAATCCTGCCAAATTTCATTTTTGTATCGATCAGATTCAAAAAAGAATTAATTTCAGCTGATTTGTATGGATTTTTGTATTTTTATTTAGTTGGTTATGAGTTATGCCAGTAGAAGGGTTAGCTTGGGGTCCCTTGTGACCCTAGGCACCGTGTGACGCCTTGGGACCCAATTTCGGGGTGTTACAAAGTTGGTATCAGAGAATAGAGTTCAAGTGTCCTAGGGTGTCTATGAAGTCGTGTATAGTTGATTCTGCTAGAATAGTACGGAGACATCTATACTTTTCTTTGAGAGGCTACAGGGCATTTAGGAAATATTTCCCTTCTTTCAAGTCTAAGATCGTGCTATTAAAAGGTTCTCCAAGAAGGTTATATAGATTCTCATCTTACTCTATTCTGGCTAACTCTGCCTCATTTTCAAGGTATCAGAAACAATTAAGCTTAATTCTCCATAGATAGTTATGGGATTATAAGAGAGCAAGAAAGTATCCTGTCAGTGCTTTTGAGTTCCAAAGATTGAAGTACTTTATTCATGTTCATAAAAGTCGTGAACTAAGCCTAGGTTAGATATGCTTTCAGATTCCTCCTCAAAATCTACAATGTTAATCTATACTTCTCCCTCTATGTATTATTTTTAAGATAATATGATTTGCAAGCTCCAGTTCTTCCCCAGGTAATGCTTCTATATTTTATAGAAGAAATATCAAAAGTTACACAAAGGGCTTGAGAGGAGCTCTCTAGTGTGTTAAATTCCTTAAATTAAAAGTTATGCCCTCATTCTTATAAGTTATTTAATTAAGACAAAGTAAGGTGTATTCTTAGATCGTTGAATGTTGTGTGTCAAGTTTCTATCTCTTGTATTATGTAATCTTGTTATCATTATGTTTGTGAAAAATCAAAGTCTAGTGAAGCCGTGTGGGGCTTTTTCGATTCAGTAGCATAGCTTCTTTGTTATTCATCTCATTTGCTTGTTCAAAATACAAATCAAAGTCTAGTGAAGCCGTGTGGGGCCTATTTCGATTCACTAGCATAGTTACTTTGTTATTCATATAACTTTCTTGATCAAAACACAAAACCAAAGTCTAGTGAAGCCATGTGAGGCTTATTTCAATTCACTAGCAACTTGTTATTTATTTTGTTATTCCTGTGTTAGTTGAATGTGTTGGTTTAGAAGTGTAGTGACAAAAAAGGTGGTAAGGGCGATTTATTGAATATGTATATTGAATTTTTTCTTATGATTGAATTAATAATGAAGTGATATGCCCTTATTTGTTAGTTTAGTGAAAGTTAGAGGAGGAGTTATTAGTTAAGGTGGATTGTTGTTTGCTTAGGGTAAGGAAAGAGTTATTGATGGTATTTGTGGTGTTAGAAAAGTATAGGTTATTGATGAAAGTACTTGGTGGATGAGTGTTGTTAATTTAGGCTTTCCTGAGGTGGAAAGAGGGATTTTAGTTGAAACTTATAGAGCTATGAAAGAAGTTTAGGTATATAGATGGGTAAATAGTAATAATATGTAGAAGGAGGATATGTTAACAGATTGTG
Source organism: Capsicum annuum (assembly GCF_002878395.1). Classification (NCBI taxonomy): domain Eukaryota; kingdom Viridiplantae; phylum Streptophyta; class Magnoliopsida; order Solanales; family Solanaceae; genus Capsicum; species Capsicum annuum. The sequence goes on along the minus strand of NC_061121.1, from coordinate 56,642,921 downwards.
CATAAGATAGACCATATGATTATAATCAATTGCCATGTTATGGGGTTCTTATGTACTAGTGTTTTCTAATACTGTGTTCTATAGTTTCTGAGTGAGAATTGTGTGTAAGGTGGGTTGTTAAATCATGCTTAGCTCTAGACATTAAGTTTGATCGGTGGATGGTCATCAAGGTGGATGTAAAGATAGTGCATCTAGTTCTATGAAAGTAATCTAGTGGGCTTGAACAGTGTATGTAAGAGTTTATTTATCGAAAGTTAGTATGATGTTGCAGGTATGATGTAGAGGTGTGCCCAAGGTGATATGTGGCTTCCTTATTTTTGAAATTTTTTTATGTATTGTGTGGTTAGTTGTACCCTTGAGTTGATAAGTATGAATGAGGCGATGTGGTATACGAGGTTCTTGTCAATTAGCTTATGTGTTATAGGTTGATGATGTTGGGTATACTAGTGTAAGTTTAGGGATGTGATATTAGTTGACTACGAAGGAAGCATTAGCAGAGAGTTTTACAGTTTCAGGTGTAGTACTTTGGGATAATTTCTACTATTTACGTGTAATGTATGACCCCATAAATTTCGTCGTTGTTAAAGCCTTCAAAATGAGTCAAGTTGATCTTAACACTTAGAATTTTTAGCTAAGATTTTCAACACTTAGTTTTATTTTGAACCCTTTATATTTGTTGATTTTTTTTTCGTGACCTTCCCGACATTTCTTTCTTGAAATTTTTGTTGTGATGCAATGGGGCAAGGTTGTAGCATGTTCCGGGTGAGTTTTGGAATTTTTGGACAAGCCTAAGACCACGTTTGGTTTTCATTCCAGTAGTACCCCACGATTAGCAGGCGCCGCCTGGGGTAGTGCACCGCTCTAGAACGGGCGCCGCCTGCTGGATCGCGCCAGGCCAAATTTCAGCTTCTATTTATTTTTTATTTCATTAAGGGCAAATGAGTCTTTTTCCTATCCCCAATCTATCTAAACATAAGATTTAAGCCTATTCTAAACACATTAGACATGTTTTTATTACTTTTCTCCAAAGCAATGCCCTAAGAACTCCAAAGCTCTTCAAAGAAGTCCAGATCCTCCATTGTTACTCCAAGAAAGCTTTGTATTAAGGGGTTCCGTAGTTTTATAAGGATGACTTAAGGATAAGGGAGAGATGATAGAATGAGTAACAAAGTTAGACTTCCCAATTTTAGTAGTGATGCCAGTGTAGTGGTGAAACATCGAGAGAGTGAGGATGGTTCTTAACCCATTATTTTTTAGTGTGGGTATTTCAATTATTCCAATATCTACTTATGTCTTATGTGTCAGTTCAATGATCATAGTTCATATTCGCGTGCATAATAGAGAATCATGTATCTTTCCAGTTCTTAATATGGGGAGTTCCAAATCATTCGAAAGTCAGAATCACCTTCCGTAAGTTATGAATTCCAAAAATTTATGTCATGTATATCCTGACTCATGTACCCATGCAACACTTTTAACGACCAGTGAAATTTAGATTTATATCAGATAAGTCTTCAGATTAGATCTCTTTATTGAATCCATGCCGTGAATCCTCTACTCCTCGGGCCTTAGTAAGGTGTTAAGTTATGCTTAGTATCCCTTCATGTTTTGAATCCCAATATTCCAACCTTTCAGTGACCTTTCTTTAGATCAAGATAGTAATGATGAATGATTATGCAGATAGAAATTAGTAGTTGTGCCATGTTGGGAGAGATTGTTGTATGGTTGTTTTATGTAAGTCCATGAGTAGAGAATATTAAGGTAAAGTCTTGTGTATGATTTGTTTAGTTGAGAATACTTTATGTGTGTCTTCCGAAAAATTAAATGGTGTAGATGTTGATATGAAAATAGGCTTGAATGTCATGTCGGCATGTAAGAAGTTGAATTTAATGGTTGAAGTGATGAGGAAAATCAACCTAGAGTTAGTAGTTATGATAGTGCTCAGAGTGTTGAATTCATGGCCCGGATTTGTATTATGGTGTGGAGTTACATGTAGCACCTGGTGGTTTTAAGCTAGGCCTTACCATAATAAAAAGAACCAGTTCATTTTAGACTTTAACAGACGAATTAATCAATGCCATATGAAAACTTTAAGTTGAATCAAGCGAGTGTGATATTTGAAGGGAATAGCCTAGTCGAAGAAGAATTTGATCAGTGTTGCTAAGCTTGAAAGTAAGAAGTCGTATTTCTTAAAGCCCAGTAATTCTATCCTAGCTTATGATTTATTGTCCGATGTTTCAGGTCACATAGGGATAGCAATGTTGTAATTCCTTATTCACACAGTTTATTCAGATTATGCTGAAAGCTCTTTACTCCCTAATAACATCAGTTTGAGATTCAAATATTAAGCCATGATTCAGTTCGTGAGTATCCTGTGTATCATCTCGATCTTCTTTAGTATTTCAACCAAATCGAAATCATTCGGGGACAAATGATCCCAAAGTTTTAATTTTTATAAACCTCTCATCGTTTCTCATGAGATCAGGTCCAGTTCAAAGTAATGGTGACTCATAAGTTGACACTCTCATTCCCTATCTTAGACTTATAGCTATTTTCATAAGAATCCGTGCACTTGCGGATCAGTTCAGTGGCTTATTATGTTTGAGATTCAGTGATTCGATTTATATCAATTGTACATGATTGCTCAAATACAAAGAATCCTCCGTGTTTGAGTTTAATTATTCACATTCGAGGACGAATGTTCCTAAGGGGGATATAATGTAATACCCCGTATTTTTGTACTAGAATTCAAACCGTCGTTTCAACACGTCTAAACTCTAATCCAAGTGAATCTTATGGTAATATAGTTTTCATGATCATTATCCTAGTCTATGAAGTATCTTTGAGGTGAAAAATGTTCATAGCAATGACTTAGAAGAAAGTTGAGCTAAGACCAATTATTTCATCCAAACTTTGAGATTCGATTCTATAAGGGTCTACTACAAATGAGTATAACTCCTTATATACATGGAATTGTAGATAATTGAATTAGCTTTTCAACAATACCAATTTCGTAAAAATCTGATACCCGAGCAAAAAGTTACAACCCTTTTAGTGAAGAGTTGTAAGCCAGGGCGATTAGGCCCGCGCCGCGCATAGATCGCACGCCAACAATGTTTCAGATGCGAATTTTTTAATGGGTTTAGGGGCGTTTTGGTCATTCCCCCGCACCCAAAATCTGTTCAAACCTCATATTAAATGTTATATTTCATCAAATTCCCTAAAAAAAAACCCTAAGCTCCTACATCCAGCTTCAAGAACCTCCAAAGTTCACCATTAATTCTGCAAATTTATTCAAGATTCCAAGTTCCTAGTTCAAGAACTCCAAGAACCATCATTCAAATACATGATTAATGTCTCAAAAGCGAGTATCGATCTAAAGTTCATCATTCAATGTATGTGGGGTTTTTCAACAAGAACTCTCTTTCGTTCTTGTGCCCAAATTGATTTTTCTTTATTGAATATACGTGATTTTACATGTTTTGATATGAATTTGAAGCATGAATTTATATCCTATATGATTTTACATGATATTATGATACTCTCTATGTTTATAAAGTTGAATTGAATGCGAATGATGACATTTTTGTACATAAAGCTGAATTTTCCAGATTTTAAAGTAAGTTATATGTATTTATGATGAAAAGCATGAATCTTGAGAAAATTTAATATGATTTTGATGTAGGAGGCCTTGAGTCCTAATTGGAATTGTACTTTGAGAAGTTATGTGCTATAAGCACAATCGAATTTGAATCCCAAAGCTAATTTTCTTTACCAAGATGTATGATTATAAAGCTGAAATTTTAAGTTATAAGTGATTATTTTTGTGCTTATGTCATAAAGTATGAAACTTTGGAAGGTTTTATGGTGATATTGATGTATGGGTTTTTGGAACCCTATTTGAGATTATTATTTTGAGAAAATCATATGTTATAAACACCTTGAGTTTAAATAATTTGAGACGTTTTGAATGATTTGACCTTTTGGTTTTAATGGAGTTGTTTTGTACTCGAGTGTGAAAGAAATCCACAGTGTGGTTGATTTTGATAAATGGGAAGCATGATGGCTCCCGATGTATATTTATATATTACTGAAATTGTTTTGTTGTGGATTCTCTTTGAAATGATCTAAACTATGTCCGAGAGAAATCTTTAGCATCGAGTGGGAGGTATAAAGTGACCTTACTTCCCTAGAACTACGTGGCCCCGTAGGAGTGAGCCTGAAGCTGATTTATATAGTGATCACTAGTTTGTGTTGATTTGATATCGATAGTCCTACTCCAGTGGAAAGCATAGGACGACTCTTCCCAACGTGGGTTGTACGTTGGACTCCTTGTAGCTCACATAGTTTATATCGGTTATAGGATCTACCAATTTGTGTGTGTGTACTCTTCTATCTGAGATGAAAACACATTTTCTTAAAAGGTTGAGTTCGAGAAAGTCATTATTCTTAAGAGATTTAAGGAATATATTCTAATGAGAATTGACATAAGATTTGATTGTTTTGATGATTTGAAATTTAGATGAAAGTGAATTGAGAATGTATTGTAATGAGTCACTTGTTTTACTTTACATGTATTATTCATCCATGATTTTGATGATTTAATTCGAGCTAAGTGAGTCATCTATATTAGCATGCATCATTTTATAAACTGTGATGATATTAAGATATTATTTTATATATGAATTGCACCCCCATATACTCGGTATTTTTCTATGGTGCTGACCTACATATTCGTATGTGGGCTACATTTTCTCAAAATGTAGGTAAAAGGTATAGTTGTACCTTCAGATCCAGTCAGTTCGTGGTATCCCGTTAGCAGGTGATGAGTCCTTTTGATTCAAGGGCTTGGGTTAGTTATGCAGAATTTATAGTGTTGTATTTTCTTTATTCAGTCATATTAAGATGGGGTAGTTGGGAGTCATGACCCGGCTACCTACAGTAAGTACTAATAGAGGCTTCATAGATAGTCAGTGAAGTTGATGTAGTTTGTTTCAATTTTGGTTGTAAAGGCAGAATTGTAATCCTGTAAAATTCCATTTTGGTATCGATCAGATTCAGAAAAGAGTTAATTTCTACTGATTTGTATGGATTTGCATTTTTATTTAGTTGCTTATGAGTTATGCCAGTAGAAGGATTAGCTTGGGGTCACTTGTGACCCTAAGCACCGTGTGACGTCTCGGGACCCAATTTTGGGGCGTTACAATTTGGCATATATTATTTATTGTAAAATGTCACTATTTAATAGTAGTAAAAGATACTGACCTGATGAGGGACTTGGTCCCTAAGTATCATTGAGCATAACATATTATGTCTTCTCACCTTCCCTTTTCATCTTTTCCTACTTTCCATGGGTGTATATCTATAGAAGATATAAGACTGAATTAGACATGTAGATTATTCCCTAGCTAGGATACCTTCTTATCAATTCATAGCAATACGGGAGAATCATAAAAATAGCTAGTATTTATATAGATCTCTTAATCTCTATCTCTTCATATTTCACTAAACCAATTCCCTACTAGCTTTCTTCAAGGAGAGACAAATATACACCAAGAAGACACTGTCTCCTTCAAGGTCTTATTATAAGAGGTAATCTCTTAAGTCCTCAAACTTATGTTCTGAGCAGTCAATATCAAACATCCCTACATTGGTTGCTACCTCTTGCTTTTCTTTACATCACAAATCAATTGTTGGTCTTGGGAACCCATTTTAGCCTGATTTCCCTATAATGAGATAGAAGAAGATCTTCTTCTTCTTTGTTCAGCTGGGTAATCTTTTTTTCTTTATTCTAGAAGTGATATGATTTTTCATGCTTCTCTGAGCTACTTCTTTGAGAGAACACATTTCTCTTATAAGGCTACCCTTACTACAGTGGGAGCATAAAGATGATTATCCTTACCTCTTGCATGTCTGACAACATAGTTGATGGCTTCACTTAGACTGTGGTACCCTGAGTCTCTCCTGCTATTGTGCTCTTGACAGGTGAGAGTAGTGAGATATTGTGATGAAGTATTCCACTTGATATATTTTTCAAGCTCAGTACTTACTCTATCTAGTTCCCTTTCTAGAATAAAGTTCCTTTCAAGTGAAGAAATCATATTAACTTTAGCTTCAGTTACTTCTTCTTCCAACTAAAACTGTATGTTATTTCCTTACCCTTGTCCTTGGAAACTTGATTAGTACTTTTACTTAAATATTTACTTAGGAGATCATTCTCATATGAATGTTTTTAACAGGTTTATTGATGTTCAGCCATATGCAAACTTAATTCCACCAATTCTTCTTCACACTATCCAAGATTATCCTTTAGCTTTTCTTTCTTGTTGGTGAGTACTCAATGACTTTTTCATCATATTTTCTAAGGGATTCTTTTAGATTCTCTTTGTATTTATCAAGCTTATTTAATGAACCAATCAGTACAGAGTGAAGAGATTGCCACTTACTGACAGAGTTTTCTATTAAATTTTCTTTGATTTCTAGAAGAGTTCCAAGTTTACCTTCATCATCAGAGTCAACCATTAGATCAAAGATTTAGGCCAAAAACATGTACCTAATCTTTCATCAGCATTTTGGAGACATCTTCTCATTGCACTAATTCTCTAAGTTTCTTAAGAATCACCCTAGTAAGCTGCAAGTACTTGATTTGCAACCTTGTTATCTTTAGCTTTTCGGCTATATTTCACAAAATTTAGCTCTTTTCTATCTTCTTAACAATAGTTCATCTAACATAATCCTTATGCATTACAAATCTTTGATTAATGGCCTAAATTTCCATATTTGAGATAGGTGTCATTTTCCTTTCCTTTATTGAAGTACTTTCTAGATTCACTTTTTTGATAGAGACCCTGACCTTTTAAAGGCTTGAAGTACCCATTTAGTAATATACATTATTTTGTCATCTTAAACTTTGTGTGTATCTTGTGTGGCCTATGGAACTAGATTTGATGGAGCAGTCATTACTTAAGATCATTCCAAGGTGTTATCCTTTTTACGGAAGACCTTTCTCTAATACCAAATGAAGGGTGGAAGTGGGTTTCTCCTCAACTCTGGAACCTATTCCCAGATGAAGTCACACAATAATAACTAGGGGAGATAAAATCTAAGAGGTGTAGGAATAAAGTAAATAGCAAACACAAGAAATTCACGTGAAAACTTCTTGCTCAAGGGAGTAAACCATGATATCCAAGAAACTTCTTGAATACAGACTCTAAGGATGAACCTCCTAATCCTTTGTCTCTTAGCAATGCCTATTACAAGAAAACCTAATTAGTTACTTTGCTTCCACAAGCTTCAGCTAACTCTAGTTGGACACACCAAACTAACTCTAGCTTAAACAATCACCTAACTCTAGATGATTATAAAAACCTTAGATTTAAACCTTAACACCTACAAACAATCATAAGCAAATGCAGGAAAATGTTTAAGATCACAGTACAAAGACTAAACTATGATAAGAAAATAAAAAATATAACTCGATGAACTATCATTTTCCTATTGCAAAGTTGAGTATTTCATTCATAGCTTCATAGAGATATTTAGTTATAAGAATAAAAAAGATTTGGTTTTCATGTCAAGGAAGATGAAAAATATATAGTATGACACAAGAAAAAACTAGGAGTAATCCCATTGGCTGAGACAAAAAGCTGTCAGTAGCTTTTTCACCAAATTTTGTACTTTACGCCAGCTGTGAATGTTAATTGTGGTAGTAATTGGTGAGCCCAACCCATTCCCTAAGTGGTAGAATCTTTGTCATCACAAAATATCCAGGAAGTAGGTCCCAACATACAGTTTATCAATCATCAAAACTAAGGACTTAACATGTTGTTTTAAGGAATAATACACGTGTCTTGTTTTTTATTTTTCTCCAGCTTTTTTACATACAAATCAAAGTCAAATTGGGATTAATTTCTATTTTTTGTAGCAAATAGGTTTTATTTTTTGATAATTTTAATCATTTTTAGTTGTAATAGCACTATTTAAGTTAGAGTTGATAGTAAAAAAATCATACGTAGCTTTATTTAAAAAATAGAAAAATAAAAAAGTTCCTATATCGTGTGTCTCATCTTCTATAACTCATCTCTGTTTACAGTCATTAAGTTCATGGCTCTTCTTACTGCTTTATTTTTTTAATGGTATTAAAACCAACAATTGGTATTAGAGTAATTTTTCTTAAGGGACCTGCTTTATTAGTTTTTTGCCAAGAGCTCCACCTATTTTTTATGGTGAAAATTATGATTTATGGGCCTGGAGAATGAAAACTTACTTAGAGGCTCTTGATCTTTGTTAAGTTGTGGAAGTTGATTATGAAATTAATTCACTGCCAAATAATCCCACCATAGCCCAAATGAAGAGTCACAATGAAATAAAATCATGAAGTCTAAGGCGAAGGGAACTCTATTTCTTCAGTTTCAACATCTCTCTTTAGAAGAATTATGTCTGTCACATCACCAAAACAAATTTGGGATTATCTAAAGAAAGAATATGTTGGTGATGAAAGAATCCGAGTAATGTAAGTAGTGAATTTAATACGAGAGCTTGAGTTGCAGAGAATGAATAATTCTGAGACAGTCAATGAATACTCAGACAGATTACTTGGCATTACAAACTAGGCAAGATTACTAGGAATTGATTTTAAAGATTCAAGAATGTTTGAAAAAATTCGTGTTTCAATGCCCAAAATATATGAAGCATGTATAATACCTTGGAAAATACACAAGATCTGTCAAAGTTTACCTTGGCAGAGTTGTTAAATTCTTTTTAGGCACTAAAGTAAAGAAGACTTATGAGGCGAGATAGTATCGTTAAAGGAGTCTTAGTAGCCAGCCATAAAACTTAAAGTAGGGGTAAAATTTTTTAAAATTAACCACCTTGTGAGCATTGTGGAAAAATGGGTCATCTACCACAGATGTTGGAAAAGGCCAGATATGAAGTGCATTAAGTGCAACATCTTGGCCAGGAAGCAGTGATTAAAAAAATAAATTTGAGAACTATAAAGCATATGCATATATGGTCAGTGAAGAAGAAGAAGAAAACCATCTTTTTGTTGTAACATTTATCTCAAGTAAGGTTTCAACAAATATTTAGCTGATTGATAGTGGTTGCACTAACCACATAACTTACAATAAGAGTTTGTTTAAAGAATTAAAGCCTACTGAAACATTAAAAGTTAGGATCAAAAATGGTGATCAGATTCATGTTGAAGGAAAAGGAACTATATTCATCAAAACAAAATTAGGTCATAAAACAACTTCAGATATTCTTTATGTATCTGCTATTGATCAAAACTTGTGAAGTATTTTTTAGTTAGTAGAAAAAGGATACAAAGTATATGCCACACCCCATCCTTGGGTGGGAAGGACAAGTACCATATGAACACATGACTTATAAATGACCTATGATGAGCAAATAGAATACTGTGCAACAAGAATTATTGAGAAGAAGCTATACATATACACAAAACTTTTCAACTTACAAAACTAGTACATATGACAAGGGAAACTATTAATACATATAACTTTAAAATGTCTACAAGGCCTCTAATGGAATTCATATATACCACTATCAAACTATGCCTAAGATTTAACAAAGCCCCGAATCAACCTAGGGCTAACCAACTACCCCGGAATATTCTGTGCTTTTATTGGAGTGCTCTACTAGTTGAGTGCATGTACTTGCAGCATGAAATGTAGTGTCCCCCATGAGGGACGTTGGTACAAAAGAATGTATTGGATATATAAGGCATATAATAAACACATGTAAGATTAGGGATCAATAAAACTAGGTATTATTATGTCAATCTATAGATAAGGATGCAGATGCACCTTTACTTACACTTGTGGAATCATGTTCATGACATGATTTTCTTTAGTTTACCTTTTTTTCTTTTATTTAAAATTATTATAATTCATGTGATATATATATGATCAGTTGATCAGTGATAAATACAATAATTGAGATTGACCCATGCTAGGCTTTCTCCCTTGAGTTGTCACCAATAGGTCCCAGAATTGGGATCGGTCCGTGCTAGGCTTTTGCCCCTAAGCTGCCGCCCACATAAAAGTATATTGGAATCGAACCATGCTAGTATTTTTCTCCTAAGCTGCCACCCATTAAATAATAATATTTTATTTACATTACTTTCTTAATCTTTGAGATTATTATTTGGTGTTCATGGTGTTATTCAGCTTTGGGGCAAGAAATCATAGTGGAGATATGTGAATATGGACCCACGGTAGTAACAATAACACGGGAAGCAACTATAACAACAATGTATTACTTAGGAGTTTAAGTGACACAGTAAGTACAATTAGCATTTGGAAATCTATATACTGATATGATAACTAGATACTTAGTAAATGATACATATAGAGCTAGGATATAAAAAATTATATAAGGACCAAGTAAAGATTTTAGGAGCCACAGTAATATAATAATACATTTGGAGTGATATCTAATGAGAGGAACATATAATATGTGAGAAAATAAAGTACATGACCAACTAAATCAATTAGACCAAGCTAGTCATAAATGGGCAGTTTGTATACGTGACAACTAATTATGCTTATTATGCGTGCTCAAGAATCTTATTGACTCATCGAAGAGAAATATCTGAATAGGGTTCACCATGGAATCAAGTTTAGTAATATCCCCACATTGAAGTACTTCAACAAGCTCAGAGGTGGGGTAAGATCATTAGCTATATTGGATATTATACTCTGCCTCTACACGCCACTTTCTAGGAAGAGCACTTAAACACTTTGTAGCACAAGTATTAGATTCATGCCAAATAATATGGAATTAAGTTGCCTTACATATCTTGTCTTCCGACCAATGTGACTAGGATGATTCAGCCTTTCCTTTAAGTATTAATATAAAATATAAGTACATAATGAAGCTAACATTAGAAGATAATCACTTTTTAAGTCAGCAAAATTGTAGGTAATTACTTGACGGACAGTAAGACCGTCTAACCCCCAAACACATAGTGTATCACCTTCCCTTTTTTTTATACTTCAATATAACTCCACTAAACCACACTCTAATGTGATCAACTAAATAACAACAACAATACCTATAAAACATCCCACAAATTGTCACAAAAAATCTATCCACTAGAACAACTCCCCTAGTTCACACTCTACATTTACACCTCAATACCACTTAACATAATCATTTTGTAAGGTCACACAAATGCTTCATGCAACAACAAACATAAAATAGTTTCAAAATTTATTTTACAATAATAGGAAATATTTTCAATCACCATCCCAAGAGTTCTAGACAAAAACATATATAATGTTCTCCGCCCAACTATAGATAAGGAGGGATGAAGTTGGGGAATAATATTATCTAAAACTTCTTATATTTTTATCCTCCTAAAATAGGTTTTTCAAGAATCTATATTTGTTTTCATGTTTGAACTTAAGAAAAATATAAATCTCTTAGAATTTAACAAACAGTTGGACTGCCATATTTTAAAAGAGCTATCCTATACTTTTAAACAAAAATAACATAATTTCCACAATGTATTAAATAAGAATGGAACTAAACCATGAGTGTTTTCACATACCTTCACTTGGAAGTAGCAGGTTCCTTAAGAACCCTAGTAGAAAAAAGATGTGGTTGTTTTAGGTTTGAGCAAACAGAGAGAGAAAACTAATATAATCTTATTTTTACAAGTTAGAATGAATAGAAAATAAACTAATTTGAACCTTATAAATCCCCCACTTGATTTCCCCTTTTTAGTCCATTCTCAGCTATATTCGGTCAAAAATAGTCCAAGTAGGTGATGCACCTACTTGGCTCTTTAAGTTGATAAAAAATTCTATGTAGGTAGTGCACCTACCTGGTTTATTTCTAATTGGATCACATTATATTGGGCCTTAACTAGATTACGATTGGGCTAGTCATTCTTTCCTTTTTTCTTCACTTAACTTGGGCCTCAAATGATCCCATTATTATATGCCTCAATTTGATCCAATATTCAAAGTATGTGATGCACCTACTTGTCACCTACTAGCTTAATTACATCAAGTAAGCACCTCACTTGTTTTATCTTTTTCCAAAATCTTGATCCCTCAACTTTAAATTAACACTTACCTTCAACTTTAAGCTCAAATACTTAATAATTACATTTGGTTTAAATAAGTCAATGCTAAGTTGATCATATATGTTTTGAATTGAAAGGGGCATTAAATCATCTTCTCTTTGGATGATTCATCATCAAATGAAATATATATAGCTAATGGTTTGATTAATATTGGAATTTCCCAAGAAAATTTGCTAGAGTTTTCATAAAAAATAGAACTATATAAAATTTATCGGCATACTCAGATAATGTATAAACAAGACTCATTGGGCGTCTCAATAGATATAACACATGAAATGAGAATATGACAAATAAAACTCCTCTCTTGGCCATGTAATTTAATGAAGACTACTTTAGTATAGTATAATCTTCCATATTTTCACTTTTAGAAAATTAGAATACGTAGAATTAAGGAATTTAAGCATGAATTAGATACCTAAATGTATGACGCGTTAGTGAGAGATCAAATAATCAAATGCTGGTGAAATGTATTATCATATAAGGGAAGTCCACATCTTAAAATACTTTTATTGGTGTTTGGAATATGGATAGGTATTTCTGCTTCTATTATCTTTTAGTTTCTAAGCAGCTTGTTATATATTCCTATTCTCCCACAAACACTTTACTAATGGCTTTATCTTTTGTCCTTAATTTTGTGAACTAACAATTAAAAATGGTTATGGCAATATGTTTAAATGATAGGTCATTGGTTACTTTACGATCCTTAAGGGGGTATGATAAAGATTAGATCTCCCATAAATTTTTTGTTAGATGGACACATGTAATAATAGACTTCTTAGCTAATCCTCTATATTATAAGGCATGAAAATCAGGGGACAAAATCATATTCATAGGTGAATCTTATAAGAAAACATAGTTGTAAATAGGAAACTCTAAATTTTTGTGTTGCGCCTCTTAATAAGGCATTATGCTAAGCCATTTGTCTATGATTAAGGATCGTGGTAAAATTCACATATAACCTTTTCTAACCAATATCCTCACTTCATTATGGTATTGGGAATCTTTATCCTAACTTACTTATTACTTAAATTAGTAAGCATAGGGAGGCATATAATACGTGAAGAAATAAGTCACATAGATTTTATCAGACATGAGCAGATTAGCAAAAATAGGAATTTAACATGTGAAACTAATAAGCGTATGCTTATGAACAATTATCCATATAAATATATGATTCATGTGCCATTGATCTATGAAAGAATGTATCAGATGCATATACCAACTATAAAATTGCATGTGATCAAGTTAACTATAAGACATGTATCATGTGGGTAAATGAAATGCATGACATCTAATATACAAGCAAATAGGCTAAAACATTGAGCAAATAGACTATATGAGCACCAAATTCATTAGTAACGAAGCAATGTAAATATGTACAATGTATGGGCAAGTGAACTATAAAATATATGGCCTAATATGATTGTGAACTACACAACATAAATCACATTGAGCAGGAAAGCTATATTGCATGATAAGTGGATTAACATGTGAACAAGTCTACATAGGAAACATAGCAAGTGAGAATATGACACATGGAAAGATAAACTATAAGGCTTAAAATGCTTAATCAAATAGGTTATAAAGAGTATAACAATAGGAAAATGGTCTATAAAGTATGTAATATATAAGCATGTGATTTTTGATGCGTTATACCGGAGCACTAATTTATAATACCTATAGCATATGTTAATCAATCTTTAATGCATATAAAATATGCAAAAGCAATTTGGGTCATGCAATTATGTGATATATAATGTATCGGGCAAGGCCCGAGAAACATATTGTAATAAGTAAAGGTTGTATAAAATGGGAAATTCCTATATGAAAGTGAGAAAATAATCTACAATGCGAAAATGACCTATGAATAGATGAACTACGAAATATAGATCATGTATATTATGTAACAAGCTAGATCCTATGGTAATGAGGAGACATCGGATGGAATCACTATGCCATATTATGTATAGGAACACTATTGATAATGCTAAATAACAAGTTGGATAGTTCTGCTCATGTTCTTTATTTACCTCAAATCCCTTGCAATTGATTTATGCATGTCACCTTTTCAACCTCTCTAGAATTCTTCTAATAGGTGTACTAACAATTGGAACTTAGTTACACCTAAATCAATAAATAAAAACAAAGGTAGTAAAGAGACCCTCAATAATTTTATTGGAGTAGGAGGTCAAGGTTAACCTTATCCTTGTTACTTGCCTATGATACACCATTGAACTCGATGTCTAGTACCTTATCAAGGTCTAATAACCAAATGATTATAAAATTTAAAGGTACTAAAGCATATGAACTCTTATGCCAGGAAAGTTGCACATAAAGTCTGTGTAAAATTATCTCATAAGTTTGTAGCATATGAGGTAACAAATTTAAGCTTAATAAGTGTTCACAATCTAATCCATTTAGTCAGGCAATTTACATACACAATGTCATGGCATTTTTATAAGCCCTTATGACTTTATCATGTGCAAAATAAACTACCTCTTCTTTTATAGGGCACAATATCTTTTTCTTACTTTACATGATCGACAAGCACCCTTCTTAGTAGGATAACAATGTCACTCGATAACCTCTTATAAAACTAATAGAATCCATACTTTAAAGGAGTTTACTCACCTATTTCCCTAACTTGACATATATGGTATGTGCGCACTTGGTCTATGCTATTCAAATATCATTGTCCTTGATTGATGTATAACTAATACTTTCCTTACTATCAATTAACTGATCTGATGCCTACTCCTAATAAATCACACCTTATGTCTAACCCCTTAATATCTTTTGACCATAATTCCTTATCACATAGTAATCCCTATAAGCACGACATAGATCACAGTAGGGAAATAATGATACATATATTTTTATATGGAACCATTTAAACACTTATTACTGAGTTTTCAAACTATGAAAGGATCATCCATATTGTTATTACCTATGAAAAAGAATTATATAAGCATATCATATAAAAGGTAACTACTAAAATATTTGGTATGATACTTGGTGGTCATTTGGGTCTTGCAAACCAACTAGGGGTGTCTCTAGTAATACTTTACACTAGTATATTCATATATCAGCCTGTGCTACTACTCTGTTCCAACTAAACAAAGTTGGTTCAACAACATCAATTTTTAATATATGTGTGACCCTAATGATTCTATTCATATAATGTATTAAACACGAAGTGTCCTCAGTAGGATTAGATCCTATAAATATAGATATAAAACTCAATAGATGGTTACACCCTCCTAAGATATTGTTCAAGGAAATGCTATAAGCTATCTATATAACCAAGAAAACTTTCATTATGTAAGAATATGGATAATCATGTTATAACTCACTCAATTAAACCAATTTAACACAAACATTACAAATGCAACTATACATGCAAATAAGACAAAAACCTTTACACTCCTCTCTATTATGGGTCAGGGTCTAGACTAATTGGGCTCAACCTAGTATGAATTTTGATAACTTGTGATCATTACTTGTATGTTGCCATTTGGGAACACTAAAGCTAGCAATTTGGCGAATATCATTGAGCAAAATAGCCATAGTAGGCATAATATAAAAAAACATGGATTTAATGTACGAGTGGGAATATACTTCTAAACTAACTATATTGCACGATTTAGTGTTTGAAAGAAAGTGATTTTTTATAAATGTCCAAGAAACCCCCTGATTATAACTGTGGCTCACAAAACATTCATAAGTAAGGCTCTACTAGACACGACTTTGTAGACTTCCTAGGATGAACTCCCGCAATACCACTTCTGTCACACCCCAACCTTAGGTAAGGAGGACAAGTACCATATGAAAACATGCCTTAAAAATGACCTATGATGAGCAAATAGACTACTGTGTAGTAAGAATTATTGACTAGAAACTGTACATATACATAAAACTTGCCAACATATGAAACTAGTTCATATGAAAAGGGAAACTATAAATACTTATGACAACTTTACAATGTCTACAAATCTTCTTATAGAATTCATCTCTAATACTATCAAACTATGCCCAAGTTTTAACAAAGCTCCAAATCTTCCTTGGGTTCTCTAACTACTGCAGAGTATACTGTGCTTCTATTGGAGTGCCCTAATAGCTGAGTACATGTATATCCAACATAAAATGTAGTGTCCCCCATGAGGTATGTAATATCCCATAAGAGCCTAGCTCAATTAAGATCACGATTCCATGTTAAAGGGGTCTAAGACTTATAAATTTCACTTAGTGTTGGGACTTAGCCATTACCAATTACCCTAAACTTTGATGATTTTATTTTTTATCTTCTCGACCTCAAAACATAGATTTTTAAGTTGATTCATGATTGACATAGTTCAAAGTATGTCTCGGGTGAGTTTTAGAATTTTTAAACGAGCATAAGGGCATGTTTGGAAATCCAAAATAGTAGCAGCATCGGGATAAGCCTATGGCACCCATCTACAGCACCACACTAAGCCCGCGGTGTCCCCTCCACTTCACCACACTAGAGCCCATGACGTGCCCCCAATCACCTGTCCAACTTTTTGTTGTTTAATAATTGAGGATATTTAGGTCATTTTCTTTCACCCAATTAATCCAAAACACGAGATTTGACTCCCCAAAGAGCATTATTTTCTCTTTCTATCACAAATTCAGTCAAAAAAAGCCTTCCTTTCCTCAAGAACAAACCCTACCCCCATTCTCAAGAAATCAAGGAACTCAAGCTTTAAACCTCAAGAAAATCTCAAGAATCTTCATGAAATCATCTAGTGATCGATGTGTGATGTTCATCCATGGACCGTTTTCACCCATGGAGTCCAAGAATCCCTTTTTTTGTTTTAAATCTTGAGTTTTATATGTTTAAGTTGAACTATATCCATGGATATCTTAATAGTTTGATTCAAGTTATAATTATAAGTGTTTCCAAGTGGAATAAGCCATTACATGTTTTGAATACTGAAATCATCACATTTAAATCCTTAGTTCATGGTTTTATTATTTTAACTATGTTATTACCACATGATTTACCCATTCCCATGTTTAAATTTATGGCTCTCATATTTTTGATGAATTACCTAAGTTTATGTTTTGAACAAGGAGCCCTTATTATGGTTTTAAATCTTTTTTATTGCATTGCTATTACTCATTCAGTGCTGGTGGGTTATGAACACCTGATACCTAGTAGGTTACATAATTTTAGTATCCTAAAAATGATTTTAGATAAACCATGAATATTATCATTCAGTCAGTTATTATGATCAGTTATTTTCTCAGTTAAACTTAGTTCAATCCAGTGATCAGTGTCATTCAGTTGGGAGTAGGATTCAACACTGAGTGAACCCAGGGATGGGGAAATTCCTTTAAGTTTAGGGTGTGACCCTTTGTAGCAATCCCTGAATTACATAACTAGATAGCCAGTGTAGGTTTGAGATGTCTTTCTGCAAGTTTAGGGTTGACACATATCTCATGAGTGCTCTTGCCTATATAGGGTCACTATTTAGTCCTTCAAGATGCTAGTTTAGTAAATCCATGCAAACAGTTTTAGTACCCATGGCATGGTACTTACACCCTTCGAACTGGTTTATAGGTTAGAGTCCTATTAGTTCAGACTAGGGCATGTTTGTTAGATAATACCTCCCATAGTCTTAGTGAAGTAATAAGAATAGAATTTATTTTAGGCTTACTTGATCAAAGAATTTAGATTACCATTTATTCAGTTATCAAAATTTATTATTTTACTTTGCAGATCATTTCAGAAATATTATATGCTTGGTCTTGCATTCTCAAATAATTAAATTTCTTATGCATTCATGATTAGTTGTCCCATGTTATTCATTTAGTTCTTATTTCATATGCACGGTAACTCATGTATATCAACCTAACCTCATCTCATAGATCAGTACATTCGAAGTACTGATAACATACTTTTCTTTGTACTATGATGTCTTATACCATAGGTTCGGACTCACAGTTTCCTGACCGCACTTAGATAGTTTAACATTATAGTAGTAGTCATTAGTCCTCATGCTTCGAGGATAAGTTTTTCTTTCATTCAGTTATTTTAGAATTTCTTTTACCTAGTAAGTTAGAGTTAGTTTGGGGTTTATTACATTAAGTCCACAGCCAGTCTTAGAGGGTTTTCAAACATTCAAAAAATCAATTAGTTTATCATTCTTATCAATCGTGTTTTAGCATTTTTATCAGATGTTTAAGACTTTTGATTGATTCAGTATTTTGATATTCAGGTTTATATTTTCCTTCTTAGTTTATCTTCTACATATGTGTTAATTCATATTTTAGTCAGTGCTTATAGCAAGTGCTAGCTTATGTATTAGCTTGTAGTTACTTATAATCGTAAGCACCATTATCACGACTAGGTGGTAGCCTCGGGTTATCAAAAAACTTGGTATTAGAGCCTAGAGTTTTAAAGTATCCTAGGGAGTATGAAAGCTTCATTAAGTAGAGTCTGGTGCATGGGTTTGAAGTGCACCACACTTATGAACAAAAGGTTACAAGATATTTTATGAAAAGTTTCCCTTCTTTCAGTATTCATGTCGTGTGAATGCATGAGCTCTATTTAAAATCTCTCTCAAACTTATCCTTTGTTCCATTACAGACAATGGCACCTAAAATAAAAAATAGAATACAAAATGGCATTCAGCCTGCACCACCGCCTATTCAGAAAGATCCCCTAAATAAGCATGTCTCTCACACCGAATTCAGAGATGCTTTCACCACCTTATCTCACTCAGTAGATGCTTAGAAAAATTGGCAGGATGTTTTCCTAGCTAATCTATTGGAAAATATAGTTGAAGCTAGGATTCTGTATTTCACCTGAATGAAACCCCCTTTGTTTTTAGTACCAAATTTTGAGGAGGATCTGCATGTGTTTCTTGATATGGTTCAAAAAGTGACAGATGTTATGGGTGTAACATTGCGTGAGAGTGTATAGTTGGCTGCATATCACTTGTGAGATATAGCTTATACTTGGTATAAGTAGTAGAAAGAGGATAGGGGTATTAATGCAAGGCTTGTATCGTTGGAGGAGTTTTCCATGAATTTTCTAGATAGGTTCTTCTCATTGGAGTTGAGGGAACCTAAGGTACTGGAGTTTATTAACTTGAAGAAGGGCAACATAAGTGTGAAGGAGTAATCTTTAAATTTCACTTAGTTGTCTAGCTGTGCTACTTCGATGGTGGCTGATAATAGGTCTAGAATGAGTAAGTTTATTTCTAGTGTATCTGACAGTGTAGTCAAGGAGTGTCAAATTGCTATGTTGATTAAGGAGATGGACCCATCTAGGCTTGTGGTTCATTCTTAAAAGATTAATGAAGAGAAACTTAAGAAAAAAGAGAGAGAGAATTAGAGGGCCAGACCAGGTAGTTTTAACTTTTCTCAACTGAGGTCAGAGGGTGGAAACCATACAAACAGTAAGGATAGAGCACCAGGCTCTAGGTCAAACGGTAGCATGAACAGTAGTTGCTCTAATCTACTTTTCTAGATATACGGTAGGAATCATCAGGGTGTGTGTAGGGCTAGCAGTGATGTATGTATTGCATATGGTAAGCTAGACCACAAAGTTAGACAATTTCCATAGGTTGGTTAGTAGAGTCAGCAAATTCGCACTCCAGTCCTAGCCGGTCACCCTAATTAGCAGGGTGCCGCGTCCAGTGCAACTAGTGGGTAGTGTCAGAATAAGTTGTATGTGCTCCAGTCCCGACAGGATCAATAAAGTTTTCTTAAGGTAGTTACGGGTATGTTAGAGTATTTCATCTCCATCTTTATACTTTATTAGATCCCAGAGTATCACTATCTTTTGTAACCCCTTATATAACCGTCAACTTTGGCGTTAGTCCTGAAATAATAGCAGAACCCTTCTTCGAGTCTACTTTTATAAGTGTCTATACTGTATCCTTATAGGTATAAAGGAACTTCCCGATCATAGTATCCTAGAAAGTCACCTAAGTTGATCTTATAGAGTTAGAGATAATTGATTTTGATGTATTCTCAGAATGGATTAGCTCCACTCATGTTATGCCGTTGTTGACTATAGAAATAGAGTTGTTCAGTTTTAGTTTCCCAATGGACCAGTTATTGAATGGAGGGGTAGGAATTCAGTACTTAGGGGTAAAATTGTTTGATATATAAGGGGTGCATGCACCATCTTATTCCAATCCAAGACTCTAGTTCTAAGGCTCCCAGTTTCAAGTTCATTTTAGTAATAAGGGAATATCCAAATATACTTCCTGAAGAACTTCTCGAAGTTCTTCCCAAAAGGAAAATTGACTTCGAAATAGATCTCCTTCCAGATACCCAGCCTATCACTATTCCACCTTATAGAATGGCTCCAGCTAAGCTTAAGGAATTGAAACAGCAGCTGAAAGATCTCTTAGACAAGGGTTTCATAAGGATGGTTGTTTCCCCATGGGGTGCACTAGTCCATTTCATACGTAAAAAAATGGTTCTATCACGATGTGCATCAATTAACATTAGTTAAACAAAGTCACAATAAAGAATAAATATCTACTCCCCAGGATTGATGAATAAATATCTACTTCCCAGGATTGATGACTTGTTCAACCAACTTTTGGATACCAGTTATTTCTCTAAGATAAACCTCAAATCCGATTATCATAAGCTCAGAGTCAGAGAACATTCCAAAGGCAACCTTCACAACTCGGTTTGGTCACTTTGATTTTCTAGTTATGTCTTTTTGACAAATGAATTCCCCAACTACTTTCATATACTTGATGAACAATGTGTTAAAGCAATACATGTACATGTTCGGTAAAGTCGTCATTGATGATATTTTTGTCTACACCCGTAGTGAGAATGATCATGCAGACCATCTTAGATTTGTATAGAAAACTCTTAGAGCCCATCATTTATTTGCCAAATTCAGTAAGTGCAGATTTTGGGTAAGATCATTAGCTTTTCTTAGTCATATTATTTTCGGTGATGGCGTTAGAGTTGACCATCAAAAGACAGAAGTAGTGAGAAACTAGACCAGGCCTATCTCTATGTAAGATTGTAGGAGTTTCTTGGGTTTGGATGGATATTATAGATGGTTTGTTTAAGGATTTTCTTCTAATGCATCCCCTATGTCTCGATTAACTCAGAAGGAACTTAAGTTTCAGCACTTAGATTCTTACAAGAAGAGTTTCAGGAGTTGAAGACTTGACTAACTTCTGCTATAATATTGACCTTGCCAGATAGTTCAGATGGATTTTTGGTTTACTGTGACGCTTCCAGAGTTGGTCTTGCTTATGTGTTTATGCAGAGAGGTAAGGTCATAGCCTATGCCTCCAGACAGCTTAAGCCCTTTGAAAAGAATTATCGTACCTATGATCTTGAGTTAGCAGCTGTTGTTTTTGCCTTGAAAATTTGGAGGCATTATCTCTATGGGGTTCATGTGGATGTGTTCACAGATCACAAAAGCTTGCAATATGTGTTCTCGTAGAAAGATTGGAAATGTCGTCAAAGAAGGTTGCTTGATTTGATCAAATATTATGATATAAGTGTGTTATATCATCCGAGCAAGGACAATATAGTGGCAAATGCCCTTAGTAACTTATCTATGGGTAGTTTTTCAAATATTGAGGAGGATAAGAAGAAGTTAGTCAGTAAAGTTTATCAACTTGCTAGATCAGGCAGTTTTTTGGTTGATTCAGCTGAAGGTAGTGTGTGGGTTTAGACTAGTACATAATTTTTGTTGGTTGCCGAAGTGAAAGAAAAGCAAGACAGTGATCCTAGTTTGGTTAATTTGAAGGAATCAGCTAAAAATCATAAGGTAGAGGTTTTCTCTAAAAGGGGAGATAGTGTGTTGTATTTCTAGGGCAGGTTATGTGTTCCAAGTGTTGATGACTTGAGATAGTGAATACTTATAAAAGCGCGTGGTGTGTGATAATTTATCCATTTAGGAGCCACTAAGATGTACCATGACTTACAGGAAATATATAAGTGATGTGGTATAAAGTGTGATATTGCAAAGTTTGTAGTTGAGTGTTCTTATTGTCAACAAGTTAAATTAGAGCACCAAAGGCCTACTGGTGAATTGAATAAGTTTAGTATCCCCACTTGTAAGTGGGAAGTGGTAACCATGGACTTTGTAATACTATTACCTCATACGCATCGCTAACATGATTCAATATGGGTCACTATATATAGAATGACCAAATCAACTCATTTCTTGCCAATTCATACTTCTTACTCAACTGAATATTATGCCAGGCTCTATCTTATTGAGTTGGTTAGGTTACATGGGATTCTACTATCTATCATATCATATAGAGGTACTCAGTTTACCTCTCACTTTTGGAACGCCTTTTAGAAAGGTCTCATTACCCAAGTTTATCTCAGTATAACTTTTCATCCTCAGATAGATGGTCAGGAAGAAAGGATCGTTCAGACCTTAGAGGACATATTGATAGCATGTGTTATTAACTTTAGAGGTAGTTGGGATGATCACTTACCTTTGAATGTGTTTGCTTAAAACAACAACTATTACTCTAGTATTCAGATGGCTCTATTTTAGGCTTATTATGCAAGGCAAAGTAGATCTCCGATTGTCTGGTTCGAGGCAGGTGAAGCTACTTTGATAAGGACGGATTCAGTGTTTGATGCAAAGTAGAAAGTTCAACTGATAAGGGAAAGGCTGAAGACAACTCAAAGCCGTCAGAAATCCTATAAAGATGTGAGGATAAGATATCTTGAGTTGAAGTTGGGGATTTGGTATATCTAAAAATCATTCTATGAAGGGAGTGAAGAGATTCGGCAAGAAGGGGAATCTTAGTCCCTGATATATTGGCCCTTATAGAATTTTGAGTTGTTTTAGGAAGGTAGCTTATAAGGTAGAGTTACCTATAGATTAGGCATAAGTGCATCCGGTAATACATGTTTTATTATTAAAAAATTGTATTGGTGATCAATTTGTATAGCTCCTTTAGAAAGAACGAAAGTTTAGGATACCCTTTCATACGAAGAAGTCCCAGTTGAGATATTTGATCATCAAATTAGTAAACTAAGAAACAAAGAAGTTCCTGTGGTCATGGTTCTTTGGTGGAATCAGTCCATTGATGGTGCCAATTGGGAAGAAGAAGTAGATATGCAAACCAAGTACCCTCATCTTTTCTCTAGGAACTCAGATTTAGCTTAAGGTAATGCTTATCCTCAGATTGACTCTTTTTCATTCTCAATTTCAACTATGTAATCCATCTCATGTCATTGCATATATTTAGTCCAGTTCATGTATCATGTTCTAGAATCAGTTATGCAATCATATTTTAAGTCATGTATGTTCAGTTTATGATCTTAGTTTCCCCAGTACTCTCAGCTAAACCAGTCTCATTCGAGAACGAATATTCCCAAAGGGGAGATATTATAATACCCCATAAGATCCTAGATCAATTCAGCTCACGATTTGATGTTAAAGGAGTCTAAGACTTAGAATTTTCTCTAAGTATTAGGACTTAGTAATTTCCAATGCCCCTAAACTTTGATGATTTAATTTTTGATCCTCCCAACCTCAAAATGTCTATTATTAAGTTGATTTATGATCAGGACAATTTTAAAATTTTTGAACGAGAATAAGGACATCTTTGGGAATTCAAAATAGTAGCATTGCTGGGATACGCTCGTGGCCCCCCCTCCACTTCACCACACTGGAGCCCATGGCTCACCCTCAATTGCACCACTCTAGAGCCTGTGGCGCCCCCGCCCTCACCCATTTAGCTTTTTGTTCTTTAATAATTAAGGGTATTTGGGTCATATCCCTTCTTCCGATCAGTCAATAACACGAGATTTAACTCCCCAAAGAGAATTATTTGCTCTTTCTACCAAAAATTCACTCAAACGAAGCTTTATTTTTCTCAAGAACAAACCCTAACCCATTTTCAAGAAATCAAGGAATTACAGCTTCAAACCTCAAGAAATTCGTAAGAATCTTCATGAAATCATCTAGTGAGGTATGTGTGATGTTCATCCATAGGCCTTTTTCACCCATTGAGTCAAAAAATCCCTTTTTTATTTTGAATCAAGAGTTTTACATGTTTAGGTTGAACTATCTCCATGGATTTCTTGATAGTTTGATTTCAAGTTGTGATTGTAAGTGTTTCCAAGTAGAATGAGCCATTACATCTTTTTATTATTTAAATAGTCACATTTAAATCCCTAGTTCATACTTTTAGTATTGTAATTATGTTATTATCGCTTGCTTTACCCATTTTTATGTTTAAGTTTATGACTCTCATATGTTTGATGAATTTCCTAAGTTTAAGTTTTCAAATATGAATCCCTATTATGGTTTTTAAAGATTTTGTGGCCTTATTATTACACCATTCAGTGTTGTGGATTATGAACACCAATTGCCTAATAGTTTACAAAATTTTAGTATCCTAAAAATGATTTTGGATAAACTATGAATATTCATTCAGTCAGTTATTAGGATCAATTGTTTGCTCAGTTAAACTTACTTCAGTCCATTAATCAGTGTCATTCAATTAGGAGTAGGATTCAACACCGAACGAACCCAATGATAGAGGCATTCCTACCAGTTCAGGGTGTGACCCTTAGTGGGAATGCCGGAGTTACATAACTATGTACCCAGCGCAGGTTTGAGATGTTTTCCTGCCAGTTTAGGGTTGGCACATATATCATGAGTGGTCCTTACAGTATTGGGTGACTCTTTAGTCCTTTAGGATGCTAGTTTATTACACCACACAACCAGTGTTAGTACCCATGGCAAGGTACTTACACCCTTCTAACTAGGGTTAAAGGTTGGACCCCGATTAGTTCAGATTAGGGAATGTCAGTTAGATAATACCTCCCACAGTCTCAATGCAGTATTCAGAATAAAACTTAGTTCAGGCTTGCTAAACCAAAGCATTCAGATTACTAGTTATCGAATTTCCATATTTCAGTTTATAGATTATAGAAATATTATATTCTTGGCCCTGTATTCTTAGATAATTCACTTTCTCGTGCATTCATGATCTGTTGTATCATCTTATTCAGTTAGTACTTATTTCATATCCACGGTATGTCATGTATATCAACCTAAACTCATTTCATATACTAGTAAATTGAAAGTACTGGTCACATACTCTTCTTTGATCTATGATGTCTTATATCATGGGTTCGGACTCACAATTTTCTGATAGCAATCAAACAATTCTGGATTACAGCAGCAACATCAGTGGTGAGTCCTTATCCTTCGAGGACAAGTATATTTTTCATTAAGTTATTTCAGTATTTTTTTACCTAGTCAGTTGGAGTTTGTTAGGGATTTGTCCCATCAACTCCACAATCAGTCTTAGAGGCTTTTCAAAGATTCAAACTGTCAATTAGCTTATCAATCTTATCAGTCATATTTCAGTATTTTTATAAAATATTTCAGACTTATAATAGATTCGGTATTTTAGTATTTAAGTTTATATTTTCCTTCTTAGTTTATCTTCTGCATATGTGAAATGTTCATGTTTTATTCAGTGCTCACAGTAGATACCAGCTCATGGATTAGCCTGCGATCACTTGTGACCATATGCATCATTATTATGACTAGGGGGTAGCCTTAGGTTATGACAAAGGGCGTCAGTATGAAAGAATGTAAAGAATATATAAGGCATAAAATAAACACATGTAAGATGAGGGCTCAATCAAACTGGGTATTAGTATATCAATGTATAGATAAGGCTGCAGGACCACCTTTACTTATAGTTATGGAATCATATTCATTACATGTTTTTTCTTCGATTTAACTTAGTTTTCTTTGCTTTAAAAGCTTTGTAAACCATGTGATATACATGGCCAGCTGATTAGTGGTAAAACAATAATTGGGATCGACCCATGCTAGGATTTTTCCTCTAAGCTACCATCAATAAGTCCAAGAATTGAGATCATCCCATGTTAGTCTTTCACCCATGAGCCGCCAGCCACATATAAGTAGATTGGTATCATCCCATTCTAGGGTTTTGCCCCTGAGCTACAACCCATAATATAATCATAATTTACTTACATCACTTCTTTAATCTTTGAGATTGTTATTTGGTTGTCATAGTTTTATTCATCTTTGTCACAACAAATCATAGTGGAGACATATGAATGTGGACCAAAGCTAGTAATAATAACAAGGGAAGCAACTATAAAACCAATGAAATACTTAGTAGCTTATGTGACACGATAAGTACAATAATCATTTGGACATCTGTATACTGATATAATAGCTAGATACTTAGTAAATGATATCGAATAAAATGGGTGCATGAGTATGAGAGTTAGTGAAGCATGTGGATAGGTTCAAATTAAGTAAAAGAGTATATTTCGAGTGAGGACATATAAAATTATATAATGGCACAAGTAATGATTCTAGGAGCCACAGTTATATCCTAATATATGTTTAGTGATATCCAATGAGAAGAACATGTAATATGTGAAAAAATAAAGTAGATGATCAACTAAATCAACTGGAGCAAGTTAGCGGTGAATGGGAATTTTGTGTACTCGACAACTGAATATGCTTACCATGTGTACTCAACGATCTGTTTGACTAATCTAAGAGAAATAAGTGATAAGGGTTCACTATGGAATCTTCTTTATAAATAACCCTACATTGAAGTACTTTAACACGCTAAGAAGTGGGTTAAGATCGTTAGCTACATTGGATATTATGCGTTGCCCTACATGCTACTTTCTAGAAAGATCACTTAAAACACTTACTTTGTAGCACAATTATTAGATTCATGCAAATGAATATGCAATCAAGTTTCCTTAAATACCTTGTCTTCCGACCAATGTGACTATGATGATTCAACCTTTACTTTAAGTATTACTCTACAATATAAGTACATAATGAAGCTAATATAGATAATCACATTTTAAGTCTTCAAAATTGTATCTAATTACTTGATGAATAGTAAGACCGTCCAACCCCCAAACACATGGTGTATCACCTCCCCCTCCTTTTATACATCAATATAACTCTATTAAACCATCCTATAATGTGATCCACTGTGTTACAACAATAATTACTATTAAATAACCCAAAAATAGTCACAAAAATCAATAAATAACTAGAACAACTCCCCTAGTTCACAATGTATATTTCCACCTCAATGCCACTCCATATAATCTTTTTATAAGGTCATCCAAATGCTTCCCACAACAACTAACATAAAACAACCTAAAACAATTTCAAAATTATTTTAGCATTAAAGGAAATGTTTTTAATCATCGTCCAATGATTTCTAGACAAAAACACCTATAAAGTTCTCCGCGCAACTATACATAAGGAGGGATGAAGTTGGGGATTAACCTTACCTTAAAATTTTAGAAATTTTATCCTCCTAATTTAGGTTTTTTAAGACTTTAAACTTCTCTTCATGTTTGAACCAAAGAAGAAAATAAATCTCTTAGAATTTTAGAGAAAGTATGATTGCCAAGTTTGAGAGAGTTTTCCTATACTTTTAAACACAAAGAACATGATTTCCACAATCTATTAAATATGATTGAACTAAAACATAAGTGTTTTCACTTACCTTGACTTTTAAAGGGAGTGTTCCTTTAAGAACCCTAGTAGAGAAAAGAGGTGGTTGTTTTAGGCTTGAGAGAAAAGAGAGAGAAAAGTAAAAATAATTTGATTTTTACAAGTGAGAATGAAGAGAAAATGAACTAATATGGACCTTATAAATCCCCCCGCCCCCCTCGACGGCCTTTTTTTTGCCCATTATCAGCCATATTTTGGTAAAAAATAGTCCTAGTAGGTGATGCACCTACTTGTCTCTTTAAGCTGCTCAAAAAGTGAAAATAGGTGATACACCTACTTGGTTTATTTCTAATTGGATCACATTATATTAGACCATAAATAGATTAGGATTGCGCTGGTCTATTTTTTCTTTTTCTTTCACTTAGTTTTAGACTCAAATGAGATCATTAATATCTGCCTTAATTTGGTCCAATAGTCAAAGTACGTGATGCACCTACTTTTCACCTGGTAGCTTAATTGCATCAAGCAAGCACCTTACGTATTTTATCTTTTTAAGAAATCTTGATCCCTTGATTTTAACTTAACAGTTACCTTTAACTTTAAGCTCAAATACTTAACAATTACATCGGGTTTAAATAAGTCAATGCTAAGTTGGTCATATATATTTTGAAATTTATGAGGCATTACAGCATACTTTGAGGTTAAGCATTGCTTCATTAATGATGGTGTTGGAAAAGATATTTTAAACATTAAGATTAGTGGCAAAGATTTCTCATTTGATCCAATAGAAGATGGATTTGTAGAATATGAAAACAATCATAGGATGAAAAAATTAGAAGATGATCTTCTAATTGAAAAAACACAAGCAATATGTGAATCTGCTTAGTTTAAAGGAGCTTTCAATATTCTTGAATAAATTGAAGTAATGGAGGAGTTATCTATATTTCAGAAAAATAAAATGGGTAAGTTTACATTCAAGATGCAAACGAAGGAGGAAGACATGACCAAATAACTTAATAGTAAAGGGTTGCATTCAAGATGACAAGTGAATTTAGCTCACTATAAGCCAAAAGATGAATCTGCAAATTTATTCACAAAGTCACTTTCAGTTATCAAGTGTGGAAATCGTAAGATAATAGACCAAAATTTTGTAGTTCCTAAAGCAACGAGGAGTGTTAAAAGTTTCTTTAAGGAATAATGCACATCACTTGTTTTTTTCTCCGGCTTTTTTACATTTAACTCCTAGTCAAATTGGTATTCCTATTTTTGATTGGATACTTATTATTTGTTATTTTTGGTGGCAAATAGGTATTATTTTATAGTAAGTTTAAGATAATTTTGGTTGTAATAGCATTATTTAAATTAGATTTGATATTAAAAAACATATGCAACTTTACTTGAAAAATAGAAAAAGAAAAAGGCTTCTGTGCGTCGTGTGTCTCTTCTTCTGTAACTTATCTCAATTTTCAACCACTGAGTTCTTGACTCTCCTTGTAACTTTATTTTTATTTAACGGTATTAAAACAAACAATACGCAAGCTAGGTTACAATATAGTCATCAAATTTTGATACATAGTACATCATAAAATTGTAAAATCTCTCATAACCAAACCAATTCATAACAAATTAAGCCGAATGTGCATAGATGCTTCTTTGAACAGTTCCTAAATTTTCTTCTCTTAACAAAATATGAACATATCCAAAGCTATGACACTTTTACCAAAAATTCAAGATTTCCAAAAGCTTAACATAGAGAAACCAACACACACCATTGAAGCAGATAAATATTAATATTTAGAAATGAAAAGTTTGAAATTCCATTATATTAATTAATGTCATATCCATTGCACATATAGACTCATGGTGATAATTTACCTGGAGATAGAATAATCAGGATCAAATACGAGTCCAATATTTAATGAAACTTGTATTACATAAAAGTGATAGCAAAAAATTTCAAGGTAAAGTGCATCGCAAAGAGCAATTTTGACCCCAATATGTTTTTTTCTGTAACGACCTAAAAATTTGATGAAACATGTAAAATGTGTGTTTCTATGTGATTTAACTATTTTACTCATTCCTGTAGTTGCATTTTGATGTATTTGTGGTGTAAGGGTGATTGGCACAATTTCTAATGTATTTTGGTACCATTTATGCGATATTGTGGTTTTTGATGGCTGCGAGTGCATTATTTCAGAGTTATGTAGATATCTTTTTAACTGTGTAATGGATGGATGAATAGACTATGTTATCTGCTGCATAATATTGATATTATACTAGGTATACCTTTGGTTCCTGGTCTTATGCATCCGAGCTCACTTCAACCTATTGGGTGGAAAGTTGGAAAATTAGAAATATAAGTGTGGGACACACATTTTGTCAAAACGACCAACAACAACAAAAAGAATAACAACAAACCCAGTGTATTCCCACAAAGTGGGGTATGGGGAGGGTAAAATGTACGCAGTCTATACCACTACCTCTGGAAAGGTAGCAAGGCTTTTGTCGAAACGACCTCGGATGAAAAATCTGACTTTACCAATGCATTCGAAACGTTAATTTTTACGTATAATATATTTGGTGTGATTTTACGTCTTTTAAATCTCATTTCGATCCCCGATTAGTAAAATTATGATTTCAAATTTCGGGGGTTAACTTTGTGAAAATGACATTTTTCAAAAATATGATATCCCATTGATTCCGGATCATGAAATTTAATGTGTTACATAGTTCATTTTCTTGTATCATACTTTGTATGAATTTTGGGCACACTGTCAAAGTGCGGGATGGATTTAAAAAATAATTTTTTCATTAGTTGGTGTAGGAAAATTCACACTATTAATGCAGCTTTTTTGGACCATTTTGGTCATTTTTCATCTTGCCTCTTGAGTTAAATCCTAAAATAATGTGAGATCTTAAAAGTGAAGTGTAATACCCTGTACTTTTCTTAGCGTGAAAAGTTTCCCAAGCATGTTAGAATCATTCTTTGAAAGATGAATCCACTTTTGTACACATGATATTTTATAGATTTTTACTTTTTATAATGTGGGGAATCAAGTAAGCTTTCCATCAATACCAACTTCGCCCAAATCCGACACCCGGGTGAAGAGTTAGAGCCTTTTTAATGAGACAGTGTCTCACCTGAGCCTTCAGCGCGTCACGGAGATAGCTTAAATGGAAATTGTCAAATTCCAGTGTTACTCCGTGATAGTGGCATGTCGCACCAAACATTTTAGGCCATAGACAAGGTGGCAACACGATAGACAAGGCCTATTTGTCACTTTCCATTAACTTGACACAATAGTGGTGCATCGCGCCAAGGATGAAAATCGGAAAATTTTCTCCGAAATTAAATATGTGTCCTAGGATTAAAAGGGTAAATTTCCCACCCTATATAAGCCTTATAACATGAGATTTGGTCATAATTCAGCAGCTTATACTCAATTACTCTCAAAAACTCTCAAGAACAAGCCCTAGGGTTTTCACAGAAGATTCAATTCCAAGGGAATCCACCATAAAATTTCTAGAATCTCTCTATCAATCTTCGTAGAAGTAGAAGATAAGGTATGCATAGTGTTCATTCATGGACTCCTTTCTTCCATGAAGCCTAAGAATCTCTTTCCTAAGTTTAAGTCTATGGATTTCTTTTTGAATTTCATGTTGGGTTCATTTTGTTTATTATGAGAATGATCAATTGAACTCAAATCTATGTTGGATTGATCAGTTTTATGTGGAATTGATTTGTATAGATGTATATTCATGTAAACCTATGAATAAACTCTAGGATGATGAAATTAGAGATGAATTATGATGATTAATTATTGTATAATGTTGTCTATATATGTTATGCCTACCATGTGTTTGATTAAATGCCTAGATGAAAGAACAATGACCAACAAGTATGATATCATGAAATCCTCATGTATGTACAAGCTTATGCATATCATATGTTTGGTGAAGTACTTCAATATATGAATTATGAATTGTGTTATTGGTCATGTGTTCAAGTAAGCCATGCTATGTCGGTTTCTTCTCATCGAGTCCTGGGGGTACTTGTACCCAAACATTTAGCTGTGTGCCTAGAGCCATGTCATGTTTTCAAGATCTCCTCAGTCAAGCTATGATCCATAGAACTCAGTCAAGTATGTGACTCAGGAAATCTTAGAAATCTTAGCAATTTTAATAGTTCAGTAATCTCAGTGATCTCAGTATTCAGTAATCTTAGTAACCTTAGTATTCCTAGTCAATCTCAGTAACTTAGTATTCTCAGTCAGTCCTTAGAACTCAGTACATTCTGTTAGTCAAATAAAATCAGTAAATTAAATTTAGTTCTGCTAGCCAATACCACTAGTATCAATTCAGTTTAGTTAATCAGTTCATCTAAATTAATTTGTTCAGTGTCTTTCAGATAGAAGAAGGATTCAACACCGAGCGTGCCTAGGTAGGGGACTCACCTGCTATATAGGAATAAGATTGCTAAAAGCAATCCTTAAGTTCCAAAACTATGTAGCCAGTGTAGGTATGAGGTGTCACCCATTAGATAGGACTGACATACTCAGGGATCACCCGTTAGCACATTTAAATATATAGGACTGATCCCAGCGGTCACCCACGACATTATGACTGACTCTATAGCAGTTGTCTTTACCAGTGGCGCAGTACTGACACCCTTGTAGCTGGGGTTATAGGTTGGACCATACTTAGCTTAGTATGGGGCATGTTGGTCAGATGAATACATCCTACAGTTTTAGTTCCATCAGATTCAGGACTGTCATATATAGTCACTCATGTTATCAGTTATATTAGTTATCAAAACTCATGTTATCAGTATTCAGGTTCAGGACTGTTAGACACTGGTAAACCATGCCAGTTCTTCATAATCATAACTGCCAGAAATAGCTATTCATGCATTAGTAACATAGTATCAGTCCCTTAGATATCAATAATTCCATGTTATTAGTAAACTTAGTAGTCAGAACTTTGCATTCAGTTCTATCACGATGTCAGTTATAGTTACGTATGCATGCATGTATTCTCATGTTCATGTTAGTTAGTTAGTTAGTATTGTCCATGCATATGAATCTATTTCATTAAGCCTACCTCACTTGAATATGAGTACATTCAAAGTACTTTTGCATTTATGCTATAGTGTCTTATTCCAAAGGTTTAGAAACACGAGCTCTAGAGAACCAACAGCATCCCAGTTCAGCAATCTGAGTTAGCAGTGAGTCCTCATCTTTCGAGGACAAGATGATGACATTACTATTTTAGTTTTTAGTTTATATCAAAATTTGGTATTATTTGGGGACATGTCCCATCAACTCCTTATTCAGATAGTTTAGAGGCCTTCAGACTACAGTATGCTCAGATAATTATCTCATTTGTTTTGATATTGTTATACCATATTATTCAGTTATGTACTAGTATTGAACCTTATGACCTTTCAGTTTATGCTTCTGCATTTACGATATTATTACTATTATTCAGTGCTTAATTTCCAGATATCAGTCATGGGTTAGCTTGTGGTCCTTCGGGGTCATGGGCACTGTGTAGCATTCCAAGTATCAGATTTGGGGCGTTACATAAAGTTTGTGGGTGATTTGGAAGCTAGATTAACATCTATTTCTTGATTCTCTTACGAATTTAAGGAAAGAAATAACTCATTTTCTTACTAATTTCTTGATTAATTTCCAAAAATCTCAAAAGTTTTAGGACTTAATTTTAACCCCAATTTCACTTTTTTCACTTGAATAATATTTTAATCTTATAATAACTAGTTTTTCATCTATTTAACCTTCAAAACAACTCTGATTCTTGAGTTTAACCAGGATTTCAAAGATTTTATCCAGTAATGCTTAGAAATGGTTTTCCTTAAATTTGTATCTTATTTTTTACTCGATTTGACTTGGTTTTTCAGCTATAGGTTTCTAAATATGGGGAACACATGTTTGGAGTAAAGTTACAACTTTTTTGTTCTTTTTCCAAAACCCGTTATGGGGGTTCGTTTTGACTCAAACTAAAAAAAGTCAATATTGGTGTCATTGGTTTTTTTTTAATGTGTAGTTTCATATTTATGTTTTTAGAAGAGTTCGAGATCATTTGTGGAAATTAAGGTCATGGGTTTGAAGTGTAGCAGACCAGTTTTGACATTTGAGGTAGGCTATGACTTAATTTTTCTAGACTTGGATGGGTAATAAATGATGGTACAAAATGTGTGGTAAGGGTGGGAACCAATCATGAAATATAGCTGTCTATATGTTATGTCTGTGTAGGGACCTGGATATGATATAATTGTTACATCTAATATATCATGTTATATGTGTGACTATGCGGCGTCTAATGTAATGTTGATAGCCTAGAATATATATGAATAATTCTAATATATTATTTGAAATGACTATTGTGATATATTCATACTTTGTGAGCATATGAATCATGTGAAAAATTCATGGATAGTTGAAATAATGAGCGGATATTTCCTCATGTGGTTATGGAATTATAACATTGTGGTTGGTTTTGGAAATAAATTGTGGATTGATTGTAGAAATATTCATTTTTAATGGTTGTAAACACTATATCTTCATTCTCATGTTATCATACACATCATTTCACTTGTTTTTTACTGCTTTATATATACTTTTTGTCATCAATGTGTACTTGATTTGTGTTTATGTATGTGCTTGGAAACACTGGAAACATTAGAAATATTTAAAAACATTGGAAATACTGAGAAACATTAGATATACAGTAAATACTACAAGGTAGTGTACAAATTTTAAGACTGTGTGGCAATCTCAAGGCTATGTGCCGACATCATTATCATCATTGGCATCTTTATGTTATACATTGCACTTGCTTTATTGTGTTAATGTAGTGGTTGAGTTTTCATATTGAACCATTTTTATCTACTTGCTCT
Organism: Capsicum annuum; assembly: GCF_002878395.1. Classification (NCBI taxonomy): domain Eukaryota; kingdom Viridiplantae; phylum Streptophyta; class Magnoliopsida; order Solanales; family Solanaceae; genus Capsicum; species Capsicum annuum. The sequence goes on along the minus strand of NC_061121.1, from coordinate 56,608,418 downwards.
ATAGCCTGTTATTTATACTTGAGCACCTTGTGTATACATATTCTTCCATATTTGTACTCGTATGTCACATATTGTATACTTGTGTTATACTTGCTATATTGTTGTTGTATTTGTGATATATATCTATTAGAACAATTGGTGCAAGCGATGTGTGCTACTGTTATGGGATATTTTCTGATTGTTGGTGATGTACCCTTGGTATGAATTTTGTATACTTTGTTTTCTAATTTAATTGATCGGTCTAGGATAACTACTGAGAATAATTGGATCACATTCACTCTTATTTCACCTTTTTTATGCAGATTTGGATTTTGGTGGGCCCGATTGCATGACTCAGTTGATTGCAAGAGCTTTTAAGGTAGTTGATGATTTCCAGGCTTTCAGATGTCTTCTACTCCCTTTCTCTATGAGGAATGTATTTATTTTCATTGTAGAGATAAGTTCCCCTTGTATTTGGATATCTTATGTATTATATTTTAATTAAAGTTGTACTAGATACATTCTTACATTGTTAACACCTGGTTTTGGGAGTTATGGATGTATTATTATGTTTCTTCCACATTTTTTGTATTTGTAGGATTTGTCTCATTCTATAAGCCTTACCTTTGGTTATTGTAGTCTTTTTCCTCCTTGTGTGTCGGTTAGTGTGATAGGCTTACTTTTAAAGGTTCACCGCAACAAGTTACATTATGACCTATGGATTTTGGGTTATAAAAATTGGTATCAGAGCCTTCAGGTTCATTGGACTCAACGGAGTAAGAACAAAATTTCAAATAGAGTCTCGTGGATTGGTACGTAGACATTTGTATCTATCTTCGAGAGGCTATATGACATTAGTAGAAAAATTTCCTCATTTATTTTTTATCAAGTGAAGTTCTTTTATACCTTGTGTTCTGAGTTTTGTTTCACTCTTTCTATGTGGATGGAGTGGCTTATACTATATATCAGTTTAGAGATACGGTGAGAGATTGGTGGAGATCGTTTATTGGTTGTAGGCACTTTGATTCTCCTATTTTGTCATGGATTTAATTTATTGATGCCTTTCTAGAGAGATTTGTGCCTTACAATTTGAGGGATCTGACGTTTGATAAGTTTGATAATCTAGAGCAGGGTTGCATGACCATTGCAGAGTATGAGGTGCATTTTCATGCTTTTTCTAGAATATTTCTATGCTAGTATTTCCATCGAGTCTAAAAAGATTTGAAAGTTTGTGAAGATTTTGGATGTCTCTCTTTAGTTTGCTACATCTCAGATGGTTGAATTTAGAGCATCTTTTAAGAGCATTATGGATCATACGAAGACGATCGAGGTTATTCATAGGCTATTGCAAAGAAGTGCCAAGAATATGTGCTATATTGGTAAGTTTAGAGGTCAGGTTTCTCATGGTATAAATTCAAGGTTTCTCGTGAACATTAGGGTAGCCCAGTGATGAATGCCTTAAAGAGTTCGGTTGGTATATCTTCGAGTTCAGTAGTTCAGGGCGGCCATTCGGGCCCAACAGTTTCTTCACCTGATGAGGTAGGATGTAGGACTTATTTTATGTGTCATAAGGTTGGCTATTTGGCCAAGGATTGTCCCCTCTATGTTATTAGAGCTACTCCTATAACAACTATGAGAGTTAGAGGTTCTACCATATGTGTGAGGGGTAGGGGTAGTTGAGCCCGCGATGGTGGTTGTGGGGCTATTCATCCAGTTAGTGGTCATGGTCAGTGTTATTGTATATTTTTAGGCCTGATGCGAAGGCATCTAAAGTTGTGATCATCGGTATCGTCCCCATTTATTTCATATCTGCATATGTAATATTTCATCTTTCTTTGACTTTCACATAAATGTCTGTGAATTTTGCTTTGGGTTTTGATTTTGTTAGTTAGCATGTTGCCATGACTATTCATGTTTCTATCCTGGTAGGTATTTTTTAGTGGTGGATTAGTTACACCAATCTTGTGTTGCGGTTTTTTTCGTGTGTGAGACTTTGGTAGACTTGTTTGTGTTAGATATGGTCGATTTTGATGTTATTTTGGGTATGGATTGGTTAGCTCATGATCATGATGTCTTAGATTTTTTTTGTTAAGACTGACTATCATACCCCATAAGATCCTAGCTCAATTCAGCTCATGATTTCATGCATAAGTGGTCCAAAGCTTAGAAATTAGCCTAAGTGATGGGACATAGGCATTTCCATGGCCCCTAAACTTCAAGGATTTTATTTTTTTCCTTCCCGACATTAGAACATCGGTTTTTAAGTTGATTCATGATCGGGGTTGTTTGAAGTACATCTCAAATGAGTTTCAGAATTTTTAGACAAACGTAGGGGATTGTTTAGAGAATCAGAAGAGTGAGGGCACCGAGATATGCCGATAGCGTGGGGATTAGCCCACTGCTCTAGAGTCTGTGGCATGGGGCTTAGCTCCTCGCTGTTAAGCCTGTCGCACCTCTTCCCTTTTTGTCCATCTTTTGTTCCTCATCATTAAGGGCATTTTGGTTAAATTCCCTCACCCAAACTAATCCATAAAACGAAATTTAGGTCCCCAAGGAGAATTATTTGCCCTTTTATTGATAATACATCTCAAGTACACCATCTTCCACCTCAAGAACAAACCCTAACCCATTATCAATGAATCAACGAATTCAGGCTTCAAACCTCAAAAAATTCCCAAGAATCTTCATCCATGGGTTACTTTCACCCATGGAGTCCAAGAATCCATTTTTGTTTTTAAATTATGAGTTCTGATGTTTAGGTTTAATTTTCTCCATGAATCTCTCAAGAATTTAAATGCAAGTTATGTTTAGAAGTATTTTTCAACTGGGATGAGCCATTACTTGTTTTAAATTTTGTAATATTCACGTTGAATTGCTAAGTTATGGTTTTAGTTTTGTAATCATGTTATAATAACATGCTTTACCCTTTCCTCTACTTAAGTTCATGACACTCATGCGTTTGATAAAATGCCTAAGTGTTGGCTTTTTAACAATGATCCCCTACTATGGTTTTAAAGCTTTTATATGACATTATAGTTAATTCTATTCAGTGATGGTGGGTTATGAACACCCGATACCTATGTGATTTACATGAATTCAAATTTTTAAGTACTCAGATAGTCAATCAATGAATCTTATTAGTAAACTTAGACATTCATATTCATGGTGAGCACTATCAGTTATATACTAGAATTCAGTTGAATTTAATTCTATTCAGTACTAATGTCAGTTTAGTTGGGAGTAGGATTTAGCACTAAGAGAACCTAGGGATGGGGTATCACTTGCTACTTAGGAATGGGTCCTTAGTAGTAGTTCCTAAGTTCCAGAACTATGTAGCCAGCATAGGGTTATGAGATGTCACCTACCATTTTAGGACTAACACTCTATTACGGGTCACCCGCCAGCTTAGGATAGACTCCTTAGTCCTTTGGGACATCTGACTAGTGGATCCACATAACTAGTGTTAGTATCCGTGGCACGGTATTGATACTCTTCAAACATGGGTTATAGGTTAGACCCCAATGAGCTCAGATTGGGGCATGTCGGTTTGATGATTCCTCCCGCAGTCTTAGTACAGTATTTAGTGTATTTTCTATTCAGGTTTTCTTGACTAAGTGTACAGAATTTAAGATATTCAGATTTGCAGGTTTTTGTCCTTCAGATTTTAGATTATCTCAGTAACATAACAGATATACAGTTAGTCTTGCATTCTTAGATATTACAATTTTTATGCATTTATGTTCAGTCATTTCATGATATTTAGTTAGTTCTCATTTCATATGCACAGTACCCCATGCATATTAGCCTGTCCTCATCTCATACACCAGTACATTAGAAGTACCGACCAAATACTCTTTTTTGCACTATGATGTCTTTTATCATATGTTGGAACGCTCAATTTCTCGACCGCAGTTAGACAACTCAGTGTAATTCAATAGCCGTAGGGGTGAGTCCTCATCCATCGGGGACATGATATTATTATTTAATTATCTTAGTATTTCTTGTTTTCGTTTAGTCAAAGTTAATTTGGGGCTTGTCCCATCAGCTCCTTAGTCAGTTTAGAGGCTTTCAGACATTCAGATAGTAATACAATTTTATCAATCTTATCAAATGATTTAGGCTTATGATTGATTTTGTCTTGCAGTATGCCGATTTATATTTTATTTCTTAGTTTATCTTATGCACATGTGTTATGTTTATATTTTATTTAGTGCTCGTAGCAGGTACCAGCTCATGGGTTACCATGTGGTCACTGTGACCATAAGCACCATTGTTGTGACTAAGGGGTAGCCTCGGGTCATGAGAAACTTGATATCAAAGATAGACTTTTAAAGTGTCCTAAGGAGTATAAAATTCAAATATAATAGAGTATGGTGCATGGGTGTGAAGCATGCCACACTTATGGACAAGAGGCGTCAAGATGTTTTAGGAAAGGTTTCCTAATTTTAGTGTTCATGTAATGCAAATGAGAATGAGCTCTACTTAAACTCTCTTTCTAAATAATTCTTCATTCTATTTACAGTAAATGCCTCCAAAAATAAACAACGTAAGAAGGATTAGGAGCCAGCTCACACAACCGCCTATTTAGGAAGATTCCCTGAATAAGCATGTCTCTCACGTTGAATTTAGAGCTACTTTTACTACCTTAGCTCATTCAGTAGTGGCTCAAAACAATGAGTGAGCTGCTTTCCCAACCAATCCAGTGGCAATTACAGTTGCAGTCAGGGTTTGGGATTTCACACGGATGAATGCCCCTTTGTTTTTGAGATCCAAGTCTGAGGAGGATGCTCTTGAGTTTCTTGATATGATTCAGAAAGAGATAGATGGTATGTAGGTCAGGTCGAGTGAGAGTGCAGAGTTGGTTGTATATCAATTGCAGGATGTAGCTCACACCTGGTATAAGCTGTGGAAACAGGATAAGGGTACTGAGGCAGGGCCTGTAGAATGGGAAAAGGTTGCGACAACTTTTCTAGACAGGATATTTTTGTTAGAATCAAGGGGAGCTAAAGTGTAGGAGTTCATCAAGTTGAAGCAAGGAAATATGAGTATGAAGGAATACTCTCTTAAGCTTACTAAGTTGGCGAAGTATGCTCCTTCGATGGTGGCTGATAATAGGTCTAGAATGAGTAAGTTTGTTTCTAATGTATCTGATAGTTTGGTCAAGGAGTTTCAATCTGATATGTTGATTAAGGAGATACACCTATCGAGGCTTATGGTTCATGTTCATCTGATTGAGGAAGAGAAGCTTAAGGAGAAAGAGAGAGAGAGAGAGAGAGAATAAGAGGGCCAGAATAGGTAGTTTTAACTTTTCTTAGCCGAGGTTAGAGGTTGGAAAACATTCTCAGTTCCTTTAGAAATTCTCAGATCCAGCTCCATCTTCATCTAGTGCACCAATGCCTAAGTTCAGGAATGACAATCGGGATAGAACACCAAGCTCTAATTCATAAGGTAGCTTGTACAGTAATTGTACAAATCTGCCTTGCGGAAAATATGGCAGGAATCATCAGGGTGTATGTAAGGCAAGTAGTGATATTTGTTTTGGGTATGGAAAGTAAGGCCACAGGGTTAAAAAGTTTCCAACAGTTTCTCAGAGGGGAAAGGATTTGTGCCAATAAGGCCGGTCCAATCTGTCATCAGCTCCAATAGGTCGTCCAACTCAGCAGGGCTCCATTTCAAGTTCCACCAGTGGTTAGCACCTGAACAGATTGTATGCACTCTAATCCATGACAAAATCAGGAAATTTGTAACGCCCCTAGTCTGGTACCCCGAATGCTACACGGTGCTCATAATTTTGAAGGACCACAAGCAACCTATTACAGGTACCTGCTGCAATAACTAAGTAATAATACTGTATAATACGGAATAATGGGCTGAAATTCCATAAGGTTCAAAATTATAATACTGATAAATAGAGATGATAAAATCTAATAAAACATCAGAATCTAAAATACTGAATACTGTCTGAATAACTAGTTTGAAAATCATCTAAAATTTTCTATACTGTGGATTTGATGGGACAAGCCCCCAACTAACACTAACTACTAAAAACAAACTGAGATACTAAATGAATAAACATGTCGTCGAACTACAAGGACTCACCACTACTCTATCTGCTAAAAGTTTAATCTTCTAAGCATGCTCTGCAGCCCATACGTCTGAACCTATGGTATAAAACACCATAGCACAAAGAAAAGTATGCATCAGTATGTGTGAATGTACCTGTACACAAAGTGAGGTAAGATTGAATGAAAGGGTTCATATACATGAACCATAACTGACTGAATAACATGAACATGACAGCGTGAGAATACATACATGAATACATTACTGTAACTGAATTCATAAGGATTCTGAATATTGATTTTACTAATAACATGGATTATAGATAACTGATATAACTGATAACTGATATACTATTTGCTGAGTGACTGTGTCTGACAGTCTTGTTTCTGATGGAACTAGCTGTGTTCTGTACTGAGCTTAGTGACTGTATCTGACAGTCATGAAATCTGTAGAACTATCGGAGTTCTTTACTAATGACTGAGACTGAGACTTTAGGAGGTAATCATCTAATCGACATTCCCCTATCTAAATTGTTTGGGGCCTAACCTGTAACACCAGTTAGAAGGGTGTCAGTACCGTGCCATGAGTAAAGATAAGATGTGAGTTAACCCTCTTCGATAGGGATCTCTTTCGTCAACCCCTTCATGGTAGGATAACTTAAATGATATATATTAACCCTAGAATTGAAGGTTTATATCTCAACCTACTACGTTGTTTCGGAATACAAGGATTGGTTCTAAAGATCATACCCTATGGTGGCAGGTGAACCCCCATCCATAGGTTCACTTGGTGTTGAATCCTACTCCAACTGAATAGACACTCGACTGATTTCCTAGTTCATACTATGTTGGACAGCTATGTTATTGATTATACTGATTAACTAAACTGAACTGAGTTTGTTGAGTTCCGTTGATTGATAGAATACTACTGATTTTTGTTAGCTAACTAAGATTATTGAGGACTAAACTTAGTATTGAATGGGACTTGATTGATACTGAGTTTACTAAGTTTTTCTGAGTTTTGTAACTGAACTAGAGCACTACTGATTGTTACATGATTAAGATTGTTCTGTAATTTACACTGGCTCTAGGCACACAACTAAATTATCGGGTATTAAATCCCGTATAAAAATAATAGGACATGACAATTTTTGAATACTTGACAATAGTTAACAACTCAAAATATAATCTATGAGGCATTTCATCAATCACTTGAAAGTCATGAACTTGGACATGAATAGGAATACATGATAACACATCATAATTTCACTAAACCAATCTCATGAGAATTCCATCAAACACATTCAAGGTATAACTTTAGAATAGAAGACATTGTGAACATGTGGCCATAGCATAAGTTCATGATTTAGATCACCAAAGGATAATAAAATCACCATAATCTCAATTTAGCATTTTATCAAACACACGGTAGGTGTAGCTTCATACATAGGCATGAACAACAATGCTAATACATCATGACTTCATAATTCAAGGGTTTCAATATAAGAGAATAAAAATTCAACTTTACGTGTTATCATAATATCAAAAAAAACATAAAAATTTCGACTTGGAACATATACCACAACATCAACATGATTACATTCAAACCCATAACATGGAAATCACAATTCATGTTTTTAAAAGAGGTTTCTTGAACTCCATGGGTGGAAGGGACCCTTGGATGAACACTTTACATACTTTGTTGAAGAATTTATGGAATTTAATAGTGGAAATCTTGAGTTCTTGATTTTAAATTTAAAAACTCTAAGGCTTGTTCTTGAGAGAAATTGAGAAAGAATGAGCTTATTTTCTTTCAAGTTTATTAAATTTCGTGTTTTAAGGGCTAAGGGTCGGGGGAAAGACCCAAATACCCCTAAGAACGTGGACTTTTAATGACTAAAATTGGGTTACCAATGCACAGTTCAATGCGATGTGTTGTTGATGGCATCAACGTAATAGTTGATGCATCGTGCCAATATCGCACCGACTCACTAGAATTTAACACTGGTATCTGGGGAAAATATTAACCAACACGATAGGCTATGCAACATGCAAAGATTGCATTGGTTCACTATTTTAGGATTCTAAAAGAGCTTCAAACGAAGTCTAAAAAATCCAAAACTTATCCAAGAACACCTATTGACCTTCCTGATCATAAATTAACTAAAACATAGACATTCAAAGGACATTAAGGTCGCCATATGAGATTGCCAACTTTTGAAGGCTAAAATAAAATAAGTCTGAATACTTAGGTAGAATTTTTCTAAGTATGGTAGCCCTTAACAAGCTTAAAAGACTGAATTAAGTTAGAAATTTTGTGGGGTCTTACAATATCTCCCCCTTGGAAACATTCGTCCTCGAATAAGACTGACTAAACTGAGAGTACTAGTAGGCTGAATCTACTTACTAGACATGAATATCTGGGACCTGACAATGGGACTGATATTACTGACATATTGAATTTCATACTAGAATATGTGATGCATGTGTACATGACTGAGCTAATTAATGAATGCATGACTGGGATTACTGATAATTTGAGTTTCTCATAATGATCATGCATATCTAATGTATGAATATATAGCTGAACTGACTCATGAACACATGACTGAGTACGCAATGGTAAATGATACCAAGTTTGTAATAGAAATCTGAACATGAAACTAAATAAGCTTAGGGAAAGCCATTACCTTGGGCTGAGTCTGGATTAGCGGAGAAGAGGTGAGGATACTTTGTCCACATATCTGCTTCTTCTTCCTAAGTTGCTCCTTAAATTAAATGATTCTGCTAAAAAACTTTGACTAGAGGGACTTGGGGACATTACTGAGTTGAAGTGTGATACCTAGACTGAATATCAGGCACTGAACTAAGCCCCAAAATACATGGTTCACGACTTAGATTGGAACTTGAGGGTCAACCTACGAGTACCTACCATTCCAAACTGGATTCGTTATGTGAAGAGAAGCTAAAGGGTTTAGGACATCATAGCTCAGGGATTATAGAGCATCTCCCCCTTGGGACATTATGTCCCTCGAAGAATACTAACTTGGCTGAGATACTGAGAAAAACTCAGATGATACACATAGAAACTATGAATCGAGTCGTGACTGGATATGATATTTGGGGTCTAAAAGTGAGACATAATACATGGACTTGGATGAATACGCAACTACCTGGTAGCCCTTTCTTGGAATAGCTACATTCATGAGACTTCAGATAGCACGAATAAATGTAAAGACAGGAAACCATACCAATTTATCTGTTTGGCTGCTAAACTAAATCATAGGCTCTACGGACTAACTTATGCTAAAAAATTATACTCAACTAGGGCCTTTTTCTGACACTCTTTCTATAGAGTTCTCATGGTTTTAACGGGTAAGGAAATCTTGACATGGTCTGAATAAGTTCTGTAATATGAGTCATGGCCTACGAAACATCATCTAAGATGAAGTGGCTAAGCTTTATGCACTGCAACTAAAATTTTAGAGATATCCCTTGAAAATTCTTTCAACTATACTCTCCACCTTAGTATAACCCTTCACCTGAGAGTATTGAAAATATTCGTATGGGGGCTAAGGACGAATGCATAAGCATACTAACTTATCAGATTAACTAAATTACAAGGTATGTAAGACAGAATTGTACTAAGCCTCAATAACTGAACTCAAACCATAGAGTGTCATGTATATGAGGTAAGGACTGGCTGGATAACATGAAATAACAGAGCACGAATTTGTAGAAATTGTATTATTTAAGAATGCAAGACCAAGCATAGTATATGATTCTGAAATAGTCTGTAAACTGAGGTACTGAAATACTAAAAATCTGAGTAACTTATTATTGTACGCTATATTCAAGCAATCCTGAGAGTAAACCGAGTTATGAATCTAATTACTAGACTAAAACTGAGGCTGACACTATGTCTGAGACTGTAAAAAATAACTGTAATTGAGATGGTAATAGGGATAAACACATTATAAGGCATGAGAGTAGTAGCCATGAGCTGCATGACCTAATTCTGGGTTTTTTGTACTCATGGAACATGATTTGTACTACTGAGTGAACTGGAACTCCTTATACTAGGAACTGTAAGTGCATACGATTCTATGGAAAGTGCGTGAATATAAGCTATGTTCATGGAGCTGAGACGTAAAGCATGTGTAGGTATCGTGATGACTGAAGTATAAAACTTTTAACAGAGTTAAAGATGGGTTGGGGATCATTCCCACCCTTTACTTTTCTACACATACTAATATTACTACTGAATTTTGGAAGCCTGATTTCCTGAGATATCATAACCAAACAATTCTTGTATACCCGTCGGGCTATGATAGACTGAACTAATAAGGTGGAGACTTAGAAAAGTTTTGTTAATATTTGGTTTAACTTTAAAGTTAACTACTATGCAAAGAGTTACAAAAGAAAGAGAAGCTCTTGAATTGGATGAGGTATAAACACGTGAATGGAGAGGTCTGTAACGTACCAGTAACTGCATCAGGAGAACTTTCCCGATCTTGCCTAGACTAAAGTGCATAAAGCCTATTTGGGCGCTGCCCACTGGCAGCTGGAAGCGGTACCATACTGATTTGGGCAACCAAACAGAGCTGAAGGATGACTGTGTTCGTGGGATAAGATTAGGACAATCTCAGACTATATAACCTAACTCACCACATCCAAAACACACATCACTATCGGCTCTACACCCCCTTCCCTTATGATTCTTACCACATTTTTCTTAAAATAGGTTTGTACGAATATATTTTACACTACTCTGGGTCTTGGAGCCTAGCCCCTATCATGACTGTCATTCCTGAACTTTAGTACTGGTGCACTAGCTAAAGATAAAACTGGGGTTGTAGATTTCGGGTGGAACTGAGAATGATTCACACCCTCTAACTTAGGCTGAGTGAAGCTAAAACTATCTGTTCTATCTCTCTTATGTTCTCTCTCCGTCTTCTTAAGATTCTGCTTCTCAATCTATTGAGCATGGAACATAAGCCAAGATATATCCATCTCCTAAATCAACATCGCAGTTTTGCACTCTTTCACTACTCTACCCGATGCCCTAGACATAAACTTGCTCATTCTTGATCCATTGTCTGCCACTACATAGGAAGCATACCTAGCTAACTAAGTAAATTTAAGGGAATAGTCTTTCACACTCATACTACCTTGTCTGATATTGATAAACTCTAACACCTTGGCTTTTTTCAGCTCTAAAGGAAAGAATCTATCTAAGAAGGTTGTAGTAAACTCTTCCTATTCTATGGGCTCTGCATCTGGACCTCTTTCTACCTCTCACTACTTAAACCATATACGGGCTACATCTTGTAGCCGATAGGCAGCTAACTCAACACTCTTACTGGCAGTCACTCCCATGATATCTATGACTTTTTCAACCTGATCGAGGAACTCCTAGATTCTCTTCTGTCTTAGATCCCGAGAATAAAGTAGGATTCATTTGAGTGAAGTCTTGAATCCTGGCTGCAAAAATATTGTCCATTAGGTTGGCCAAAATAGCTGCTGGCCATTCATTCTGGGCTGCTACTGAATTGGATAGAGTAGTGAATGCAGTTCTGAATTTTGCATAAGATACGTGCTCGTCCAAGGGATCTGCCTGAACGGGCTGGGGTGCTGACTGGTTTTCAGTTGTTTTTTGATTAGCCCTTTTGGAAGGTATGTTCTATAAATAAAAGGAAGAAGCGGATTAGAAGGAGAGTCTAACTAGTACTCAAGATCACTCACATGGCATGAATACTAAAAGAAGAGAAACTATTCCTACAACATCTCATAGCCTCTTGTACATAAGTGTGGGGTGGCACGCAGCCATTCACAAGACTCCACTAGATTTAGCTTTCAAACTTTCTAGGACTCTATTGAACCTTAGTCTCTGATCCCAAGTTTGTAATGCCTTTATTTTTGTACCCTGGATGCTATACGGTGATCATAATTCCAAAGGAACATAAGCTAAGCCATGACTGGTACCTGCTGGAAAAACTAAGTAATAATACTGTATAATGCGGAATAATAGGTTAAAATGCCATTAGGTTCAAAATTGTAATACTAATAAGGAGAAATCATAAAATATAATAGAACATCAGAATCTGAAATATTGAATACTGTCTAAACAACTCATCTGAAAAGCCTCTAAAACTGTCTGAATTGTAGAGTTGATAGGACAAGCCCCCAACTAACTCCAACTACTGAAAATAAGCTCAGATACTGAATGAATAAACATGTCCTAGAACTATGAGGACTCACCACTACTCTTTCTGCAAAAAGTCTGATCTACTAATGGTTCTCTATAGCCCGTACGTTTGAACCTATGGTAAAAAACACTATAGCGTAAAAGAAAAGTATGTGTCAGTACATGTGAATGTACTGGCATGCAAAGTCAGGTAAGGATAAATGGAAGAGTTCATATGCATAAACTATAACTGACTAAATAATATGAACATGACAGTGTGAGAATACATACATGAATACATAATTGTAACTAAATTCATAAGGATTCTGAATACTGAGTCTATTAATAACATGGATTACAGATAACTGATATACTCTTTGTTGAGTGACTCTGTCTTATAGTATTATTTTTAATAGAACTAGCTGAGTTCTTTACTGAGCTGAGTGACTGTATCTGACAGTCCTAGAATTTGTAGAACTATCTAAGTCCTTTATTGATGACTGAGACAAAGATTGTGGGGGGGTAATCATCTAACCGACATGCCCCTTTCTGAACTATTTGGGGTCCAAACTGAAACCCTAGTTGGAATAGTGTCAGTACCATGCCACGAGTAAATATAAGCTGTGAGTTAACCCTCTCTGACAGGGAGATCTTCTGTTAACCCCTCGTTGGTAGGAGAAATCGAATGATATGTATTAACCCTAGACTCGTAGGGTTATATCTCAACCTATGCTGGCTACATAGTTCTAGAATATAAGGATTGCTTCTAAGGATCACAACCTCTGCTGGTGAGTGAGTCGTCATCCTTGGGTTCACTTGGTGCTGAATCCTACTACCAACTGAATAGACACTGGACTGATTTCCTAGTTCATACTAGGCTGGACTGATCTGTTACTGATTGTACTGATTGACTAAATTGAACTGAGTTTACTGAGTTCCATTGCCTGATGGAATACTACTGATTTTTGTTAGCTGATAAAGATTACTGAGGATAGAACTGAATACTGAAAAGGACTGGATTGATATTGAGTTTACTGAGTTTTCCTGAGTTCTGTAATTGAACAAGAGTACTAATAATCATGACATGACTGAGACTATTCTGTAATTGACACTGGCTCTATGCACACAACTAAATTATCGAGTATTAAATACCCCCAGGACTTAATAGCATAAAAATAATAAGACATGATAATTCTTGAATACTTGACAATAGCCAACAACTCACAATACAATCTATGAGGCATTTCATCAATCACTTGAAAGTCATGAACTTGCACATGAATAAAAATCCATGCTAACACATAATAATTTCATTAAACCAATCTCATGAGAATTCCATCAAAAACATAAAGGTATAGCTTTAGCATGGAATACATTGTGAACATGTAGCTATAGCATAAGTTCATCATTTAGATCACCAAAGGATCATAAAAGTACCAAAATCACAATTTAGCATTTTAGCAAATACTTTGTAGCCATAGCTTTATACTTGGGCATGTGCTAATACATCATGACTTCATAATTCAAGGGTTTCTATATAAGAGAATCAAAATTCAATTTATATGCTATCATAATATCAAGGAATACATAAAGATTTCAACTTGGAACACATACCACAACATCAGCATGATCACATTTAAAGCCACCACATGGAAATCACAATTTATGTTTTTAAATGAAGTTTCTTGAACTCCATGGGTGGAAGGGACCCTTGGATGAAAACTTTACATACCTTCTTGAAGAATTTCTAGAATTTAATGGTGGAAATCTTGAGTTCTTGATTTGAAATTTAAAAACCCTAAGGCTTGTTCTTGAGAGAATTTGAGAAATAACGAGCTTATTTCTTTCTAGGGTATTAAATATCGTGTTTTGGGGACTGAGGGTTGGGGGAAAAAGACCCAAATACCCTCAAAGAACAACAACAAGAAACCCATTGTATTCCCATACAGTGGAGAGGGTAAAATATACGTAGTCCATACCACTACCTCTGTAGAGGTAACAAGGCTATTTCCGATAGACCCCTAGCTCAGGACAATGATTAATAAGCAAATTCATAATACAACATGAAATGAAATAAGTTGGCACAATATAGAAGAGGCATCCATACAGTAATACCCTATACTAACAAACCAAAGGCACCCCCACCAACATACCCCCACCCCAAAGCTCTCCTAGCTACTGACTATGGCCCACCCACAGGTACTATCCTTTTCCCTTATTTGTGAACTCCAAACCTTTATATGTAGGGTCATGTCCTTAGTAAGCCATAACTGATCCATGTCACATCTAGTCACCTCCTTCCCCTACCCCTTCTAAAACCATCCAAAGACAGTCTCTTGCTCCTACGAACTGGGGCATGCATGCCCCTCCTTCTCACATGCCCGAACCATCGCAACTAAACTTCTCATATCTTGTCCTCCACCGAAGCCACTCCGACCTTCTACCGAATAATTTCATTCCTAACCCTATCACTCTTAGTTATCCCACACATCTAATACAACATCCATATTTTTGCCATATTTAATTTTTGGATATAGGAGTTCTTAACTGGCCAACACTCCACTCCATACAGCATGGCCGGATGGATTGCCACTCTATAAAATTTTACTTTAAGTTTGATTGGCACCTTCTTATCACACAATACTCCCGAGGTAAGCCTCCACTTTATCCAACCTGCCCCAATCCAGTGGGATATATCCTTATCAATCTCACCATCTGCCAAAATCATGAACTCGAGATACTTAAAACTATCCCTCCTAAACACAACTTGGGAATCTAACCTAACTACCACCTTGTCCTCCTGCCGCAAGTCATTAAACTTTCATTTCATATATTCTGTCTTGCTCCTACTCAACCTAAACCCTTTAGACTCAAGGGTTTATCTCTAAACCTCTAATTTATCATTCACACCTCCCCGCATCTCATCAATCAATACTACATCATCCATAAAAATACCCCCAAGAATATGTTCTTTTAATGACTAAAACTGGGTTAATGATGCACAGGTTGACGCAATGCACCGATGGCATCGATGTGATAGTCGACGCATCATGGTAAGATCATGTCGATTCACTAGAATTTGATGCTAGTAGCTGCGGAAAATATTAACGAATGCCATAGGCAATGCAGTGCGCCAAGATCTCGTTGGTTCACTTTTTTAGATTCCAAATGAGCTTCAAACAAAGTTCAAAAAATTCAAAACTTATTCGGGAACACCAATTGACCTTCCTGATCACAAATTAACTAAAAAATAGACATTTAAAGTACATTAAGGTTGCAGAATGAGATTGTCAACTTTTGAAGGCTAAAAATAAATTATGTATGAATATATAACTAGACTTTTCTAACTATGAGACCCCTTAAAAAGCTGAAAGGACTGCATTAAGTTAAAAATTCTGCAGGGTCTTACAAAAGTTCTCCTGATGCAGTTACGGGTATGTTACAAGTCTTTAGTCTTTGTATTTATGATTTATTAGATCCTGAAGCACTCTCCTTTGTAACCCCCTATATAGCTATCGATTTCGGTGTCAGTTCAAAAAAATTAGCAGAACCCTTCTTAGTATCTACTCAAGTAGGTGTCTCTATTATAGCCAGGAAGGTATATAGGAACTGCCCAGTCATATTATCCCATAAAGTCACCTCAGTTGACCTCATAGAGTTTGAGATGTCTTATTTTGACATCATCCTCAGTATGAATAGACCCACTTGTGTTATGTTCTTTGGACTAACAAATGCCCCTACAGCTTTCATGGACTTGATGAACAGAGTGTTCAAGCATTACTTGGACATGGTCATCATAGTCTTCATTAATGATATTCCTGTCTATTCCTATAGTGAGAATGAGTATACATACCATCTGAGGATTGTGTTGCAAACCCTTAGAGCTCATTAGTTATTCACCAAATTCAGTAAGTGTGAATTCCAGCTAAGATCAGTAGCTTTCCTTGGCCTTATTATTTTCAATGATGGCATTATAGTTGACCCTCAAAATACCGAAGCAGTGAGAAACTAGCCTAGACCCATCTCTCTATTAGATATTAGGAGTTTCTTGGGATTCGATGGCCTTTACAGATGGTTTGTCGAGGGGTTTTCTTCAATTGTGTCCCCCATGTCTAAATTACATGGAGGAAAGTCAGTTTTTTACGGTAGATTCTTGCAAGAAGAGTTTTCAGGAGCTGAAAACTCGACTCACTTTCGCTCTAATATTGATGTAACGCCCTAAAAATGAGTTTGGAGATGCTACACCATGCTCTAAACTACAAGTAGTCCCAAGATAACCCTAAAATCGTGCTACTCATCCTGATGACTCAAATAAATGTAACATAAGAATACGGTACACTAAAATACAGAAATACTATCTGAACTGAACTGAGTTTAACTACATGAATGTCTAATAGTACTTAACTAAGAAAAATCTAAAAAACTAACACTTAAAAACTGCAATTTATATAATAGTCGTAGAATCCTCTAATACTACTACTACAAAGTAGCTAGGATAGATCCCCAGCCAACTCAAACTATCTGACAACTAAATAACCTAATTAGGAAAGCTAGAAATCTGAATAACTGGGTCCAAAAACTACGAGGACTCACAAACTATCATGTTGTTGCTAGAGATGCTAACGATCAATCACACTACTGGAACTAAGCACCTAAACCTACAGTATAAGGCAATGTAGCACATACACATATATGTGGATCAGTACTTTTGGAATATACTGAGCATGTTGGGGTGAATGCGTAAGTAGAAACAATATGTCAATTTTATCAAAATTCATAAAATATGCATGCTAAATGTAGATGACTCACATAAGATATAATATCATAAAAAAAGTAAGAGAATCATAACCATGAATAACAAAACATACTACATAAATCTAGTGAGTCATAACATTTAGTTCTGAAAATAGTACTTTTACTCTTTCTGCTAGTGAAATAAGTAAGACTGAAGTAAAGTCTTTTTTCAAGTCATTTAAGCTAGGTGTAAAGGGACTCACCTTTGTACCTGTAAACTAAATATTAAAATCTCATATTTAATAAATTATGCAAAATAATATGTTAATAAAATCATGAACCTTTATATTTAGTTTCTAACAGCTTTTCTGATGTTCTTTTCTATTACAATTACTCTGTTCTGTAGGGAGTTATTTTAAAAAATGTTATATAAAGTCTTGATATTAGGGAGGTTCTTCTAACTGACATACACTATGTGAGGTATTATAGTATCCAACGTCTAGTTCCCATCTGGGAAAACCTGACGCTGGGGAGAGGTGTCATACACATGCAACTGAGTATAGCCTAATCTAAGTGATCATATTTGTAACTGTCATCCATATAAAAATGGGAATAATCTGAATAGACCTACATTGGCTCGTAGTTTCGGGGCATGTAAACATAACCAACGTTGCTAAATACTACTCTCTTTAATCTGTATGCTCATTTTGTAGGAAATCTACTTTAAAAGCTAGCATAAGGGTTTGTAATGAAAAACTAATTATGCATCTTTTTGTTTTAAACTTCAATCAAAACTAATCTATTTTTGGTAAACTGTAATAAAGTTGTAATGTGTATTCCATATCTAAGTTGAGGATCAAAAGATAAAATCTTACTTAAAATTTGAAAATAAGCTAGTCATAAGGTGCTTAAGAGGAAAATCTTCTCAAAATATCAATACTTAACTTAGGGCTTAAAACCCATGCTTTAAACTCATATCAAATTATCTCAAAGTTCATGCTCAATAATCAAAATCTTCAAATTCTTGCATAATTCTAGTCAAGATAGTGAAATTCAACTCCCAATGTATATAATCACTTCACACGCATAAACATGTAAAAGTAGGGATGCAATTCAACATTAATCACTTATAACATCAACACATTCTAATAATGATAATTGGGTAAGAACCCTAGACTGTAAATCATATAATTTTATGTAAATTCAACTTTAAAAACTAGTTTTGGGCACAAGGATGAAAGAAGTATCCTTGTTCATGACCCCGCATACCTTGTGTGATGAATTAAATATAAAAGCTTGAAACTTTGACTCTCTAATGGTGTTCTTGAAGCTTCTTCTTGAATTTCTTGAACTTGGAACTTTGGTTTATAAGATTTATTGGATTAGAAGGTATAGGATTGTTCTTGATTATTGGAGCCAGGGTTTTGTTCATGGAGAAGAAAAAGATGAATCATGAAGCATATTTGCTATTTGGGGAAAAAATTATGAGTTTTGGGTGGATTTTGGTGAGGGTAAATGACTCAAATTAACCCCCATTACCTATAATTTTACACACAAAATCTGGTCACTAACACGATCAGCGAACCATCGCGTCGTCTACATCAACGCGGACACTAATACGGTGCGGCGATATTGCGTTGACGTTATGTTTTGACCAATCAACATGCCGCAATCCTTCTCCAAATATTCCAAAACTTATCCCAGAGATACTATGGACTATCCTGATCATAAAAGAACTTTGAAATTTACGTTCCAAGGTACGATAAGTTGAGAATAAATTTGTCAAAGTTTAGAGGTCAAAAGTGAGACTAAGTCTTCAGCACTTAGTTAAAATTTGAGGTCCTAAGTCTCTAATGTGCCGCTTTTGAGATGAATTGAACTAGAAAGAACACTAGGTATTACAGTATCTCCCCCATGAGAACATTCATCCTCGAATAAGACTAGTTAAACTGAAGATACTAAAGAACTAAAACTATATACTGCATGAGCAAGGGAAACCAAAACTTTATGACTGAATCTATGGCATGGTGGGCTACTGAACTAATCTATGACTGCATTAATTGACATAAAGATAACCATATGGCTGAAAATGAGACTGGAAATGAACTGAGTTGTGGAAGACTGTTACCTTCAGCTGAATCAAAGTTTGTGGAGAAGAGGTGAGGGTAGTTGGTTCACATGTATGCTTCTGCTTCCCCAGTGGCACCCTTACCAAATTGATTTCACCACAGATATTTAACCAAGGGAAATTCTTTATTCATTAATCTACAGATTTGGTGATCAAGAATCTCTAATGGAAGCTCTTCGTATGAGAGGGCATTTTGAATATTTGTACTTTCTAGAGGGTCTATAATAGCTGACTCATCTATGAACTTCTTCGATAAGAATACATGGAACACTGGGTGAATTGATGACAAGTCTGCGGGTAGCTCAAGATCATATTCTACTTTCCCTACACGACTCAAAATTCTGTAGGGACCTATATACTGGGGACTAAGCTTTCCCTTTTTGCGAAATCTCTTCACCTCCTTCATGGGTGAAACCTTCAAATAAATAAGATCATCAACCTTAAACTTAAGATCTCTCCTTCTTACATCTGCATAAGATTTCTGACGACTCTAAGCTACTTTCAATCTCTCTTGAATCAACTAAACTTTCTCTATGGGTTTAAACACCATATCTAGCCCAATTAAAGTGGCCTCACCCATTTCAAACCAACCAACTAGTGACCTATATCTTCACCTATATAGAGCTTCAAACAGGTCCATGTGACTGCTACAATGATAACTATTATTATAGGAAAACTCAATCAACGGCAAATGGTTATCCCAACTACCTTCGAAATCTAGAACACATGAGCTCAACATAACCTCTAAGGTCTGAATATTTCTCTCTACTTGACCATCTATCTATGGGTTAAAAGCTGAACTAAGATTAACTTGGGTACCAAGACCCTTCTAAAAGGCTTTCCAAAACTAAGAGGTAAGCTGAGTACCCCTATCTAAGATAATGAACAAGAGAACTCCATTCAATCTAAACAACTCTCGAATATGTTACTTAGCATAATCCTCAGCTTTGTAGGATGTGTGAACTAGCAAAAAGTGAGATGATTTGGTCAATCTGTCTACTATAACACAAATCAAATCATGTTGTCGATGCAAATGAGGTAATCCAGTCACAAAGTCCATATTCACCTATTCCCACTTCCAAGTGGGAATACCAAACTCCTGTAATGTGCCACCAGGTCTTTGGTGCTCTACCTTAATATATTGGCAAGTGTCACACTTGGCTACAAATTTTGCTATATCTTTCTTCATGCAACTCCACCAATAGACTTCCCATAAGTCATGGTACATTTTGTTAGCTCTTGGATAAATGGAGTAATGCGCACCATGCTCTTTTTCCATAATTCGCTACCTCAAATCATAAAAACATGGAACACACAATCTACTTTGGTAACTGAACACACCATCTCCCCCCTTTGGGAGAAAACTTCTACCTTTTGGTCTTTAACTGGCCCTTTCAGTTTGACGAAACTAGAATCCCTGTCCTGGTTCTCTTTGACTTCAGAAACTAGAGAATATTTTGAACTACTCTAAACCCAAATATTCCCCTCAACTTAGTCAACTAATCTCACACCCAATCTAGCTAACCCGTGAACTTCCCAAAGTAGTTCTCTCTTATTATTCTCCACATGAGTAACACTTCCCATAGACAGTCTATTAAGAGCGTCTGCCATAATATTTGCCTTACTTGGGTGAGATAATGCACTCATATCATATTTTTTAAGCAATTTTAACCACCTTCTCTAATGAAGATTTATCTCCCTCTGGGTAAACACATACTGCAAGCTTTTGTGGTCCGTAAACATATCAACATGCACCTCATAAAGATCGTGCCCCTAAAATTTAAAAGAAAATACAACAACAGCTAAATCAAGGTCATAGGTAGGGTAATTCTTTTCATAAGGCTTAAGTTGTCTAGAATCATAGGCTATAACCTTGCCTCTCTGCATCAAAACACAGCCCACATTGACTCTAGAGAAATCACAATACATAACGAACCCATCTATACTATCAGGTAGTGATAAAATTGGATATAAAGTGAGTCGAGTCTTCAACTCCTAAAAACTCTTCTCACATGAGTCTGACCACTGAAACTTACTTTTCTTCTAGGTTAATCTATACATAGGGGACGCAATAAATGAGAAACCGTCAATGAAATGCTTGTAATAGCCAGCTAAACCCATGAAACTTCTAATGTCTGATGGAGAGATAGGTTTAGGCTAGTTTCTTACTGCTTTTATTTTTTGCATATTGACTCTAATGCCCTCACTGGAAATAATATAGCCAATAAAAGATACAGACCATAGCAAAAATTCACATTTGTTGAATTTGGAAAACAACTGGTGATCTCTATGAGTTTGCAACATAATTGTAAGATGGTTTGCATAGTCATCCTCACAACGTGAAGAAACAAAGATATCATAAATAAAGACCATGACAAACATGTCTAGATTCTGTTTGAACACTCTATTCATTAAGTCCATAAAGGCTGTTGGGGTATTTGTTACCCCAAAGGACATGACTAGAATCTCGAAATGACTATAACAGGTTCAAAAAGCTATCTTTGGGATATCACATTCCCTTACTCTAAGGTGATGATAGCCGGTTCTAAGGTCTATCTCGGAGAAGTAACCTACACCTTGGAGTTGGTTGAATAAGTCATCAATTCTAGGAGAGGATACTTGTTTTTTATTGTGACTTTATTCAGCTGACGATACTCAATGCACATTTGCAAAGAACTATCTTTATTTCGCATGAAAAGGATGAGAGCACCCCATGGAGAGACACTAGGACTTATGAAACCTTTATCTAGGAGGTCTTTAAGTTGCTCTTTTAATTCTTTAAGCTCGGCTGGAGCCATAAAATATGGGGGAAAAGAGATGGTATAAGTATCGCGAAGAAGGTTAATACCAAATTCTATTTCCCGTTCAGTAGGTACCCCTAGCAATTCTTCAAGAAAAACTTTAGGAAACACATTGACTACACGGACTGACTGAACTGTTTGAGCCTTAGACTTAGTGTATTTGACTTAAACTAGATGATAGATGCACCCTTTTGATATCAACTTTTTGGATTTAAGGTAGGATATGAAATAACTATTAGGAGACACTGAATTACCTAGACTGGCTCATCTGGAAACTAAAACTTTACCACTTGGGTGCGATAACCTATAGATGCATAACACAAATGGAGCTAATCTATAACAGGAATAAGGTTAAAGACAACCATATCTAACTCTATTAAACCTTCTACATGATCTTATCAAGGATAGTGATAGGACACTTTCTACAGATTTTTTTGGCAACAACTTACTCACTCACTGGGTAGAAACCAAGAAGGGCTCAAAAAGCTTTTCAGGACCTACTTCCAAATTTACTGCAAATGGTAGGGTCACATAAGATAAATTTGACCCAGCATCTAACAACTCATAAACATCAAGATAAAAGACACGAAGCATACCAGTAACAAAATCTAGTGAATTCTCCTGCTCCTAATAGGATGGAAAAGCATAAACCTTATTCTGGCACTAACCTTCATCGGTACAGGATGATGCGACCTAAGAAGGTAATGGGCGGCATAGAGGAGCTGGTGCACTAGTAGCCTGGGTCCTGAGATGAGCATCCTTATTTCCTTGCTTAGTATGTAGACACTATTTGATTCCACGACCTAACTTACCACAACAATAATAGCCTTTCTGTCCCAATAAGCACTCAACAAGATGATTCTAACTATACTTAGCACATGGGGGATAATTGAGTTTTTCACTCACACAATTCAGATATTCGGACATAGATGTCTTACCCCACTTCTCATGCCTAGCCTTAGGGGCAAGAGCATTGGTTGAAGATGGGGCTGGCATAGATGAATGACTCTAAAACTGCAAATGATTTCATGCTTCAAACTTAGTCTAGCCATAATCAAACTGCCCAGTTCTATCCTTCTTATTTCCTCTCTCTCTCTTTAAACTTTTCTACCTCAATCTATTATACATAAATTAACAGTATAGCAAGATCCATATCCCCAATAAGCATGGTAGTCCTACACTCTTTGACTACCAAACGAGATACTCCAATAACAAACTTACTCATACTAGCCCTAGGGTCTACCATCGTATTAGGGGCATACTTAGACAGCTGATTAAACCTAAGGTAGTACTCTGTTAACATCATCGAGCCCTGTCTTAAGTTCACAAGATCCTCAACCTTAGATTCTCTCATTTAACTTAAAAAGAACCTATCTAGAAATACATCGAGAAATATCTGCTAACTTATAAGAGTTGCCTTTTCACCTCTACCATTTTTCCATATAACCACCTAATTATACACTACATCCTTCTTCCTATAGAATGCTAACTCTACACTCTCATTTTTAATAACATACATAATCTAGGTGATCTTTCTTATCTCATCTAAGTAAAGTTGTAGGTCTTTACCTTCCTTTGACCTAAAAAAACTCAGGTAGATTTTTCTCATAGGATAATGAATTTTTGCTGCTGCTAAATCCCCATTCTTCTTAAGTGGAAGTGCTACTTGATGGTTTCCCTGAACATTGACAGTCGCAGGTTAGGCCAATGGCTGAAAGATAGTCTGAAATTCAGCATGAGATATATTTTCATTCAAAGGGTCAACAGGCTTGGGTGGTTGGTTATTATTTCTACCTGCATTAGCTCATCAAAGAGGAATTTTCAACTGTCATGTAAGAGAAAGAGTTAAAAGTAGATAGAGACACTATAAGCATGATAGATCATGAAAGAAAGAGATGGTCTATAAGCATGATAGATCATGAAAGAAAGAGATGGTTTTGTAAAAATGTCCTGTAGCCTCTTGTGCATAAATCTGGCGCGCTTCACACCCATGACCAAGATTCTATAGAACACAGATTGTCTAACTCCCTAGGACTATTACAACCTTAGGCTATGATACCAAGTTTGTAATATACCAAAAATGAGTCCTGGGATCCTACATGGTGCTCTGGACCATAAGTAGTCCCAAGCTATCCCTGAAAGCCTACTAGTTATTCTGATGACTTAAATAAAGGTACTATAAGCATGCGGTACACTAAAATATTAAAATACTATCTGAATTGAATTAATTTTAACTGCATGAAATGTCTGATAGTACTTAACTAAGAAAAATCAAAAGAACTAACACAGAAAAACTGCAATGTATCTAATAGTCGAATACGCCTCTAATACTACTACTAGAGAGTCGCTAAGATAGATCCCCAATAGACTCAGACTATCTAAGATAACTGAATAAACAAATCTAAAAATCTAGAAATTTGAATAACTGGGTCCCCGAACTATGAGGACTCACCAACTATCGAGATATAGCTAGATATGCTCATGGTCAATCACGCTACTGGAACTGAGAACCTGAACCTACATTACGAGACAATGTAGTACATCGACATATATGTATATCAGTACTTTTGGAATGTACTGAGCATGTGGGGGTGAAGGCATAAGTATAAATAATATCTCAATGTTATAAAAATTCATAAATTATACATGCTAAATGTAGATGACTCACATAAGCTAGAATATCTAAAAAAACATAGAGAAATCATAACTATGAATAGCAAAACATACTGCATAAATCTAGTGAGTCATAACATATAGTTTTGAAAACTGTAATTTTACTCTTTCTGCTAGGTAAAAGTATGACTAAAGTCATAACCATTTCCAAGTCATTTATGCTAAGTGTAAAGGGACTCACCTTTGTATCTGTAAACTAAAAAATTAAATGTCATAGCTATTGACTTATTAAAATCATGAGCCTTTACACTTAGTTACTAAAAGATTTTTTGTTGTTCTTTTGTATTGCAATTACTCTGTTCTGTATGGAGTTCTTTTAAAATCTGTTGTGTAAATCTTTGCTATTAAGGAGGTTCTTATAACTATCATACACTATGTGAGCTATCATAGTTTCCAATGTCTAGTTTCTTCATGTAAAAAATCTTATGTTGGGGAGAGGTGTCATACTCTTTGCAATGAGTATTAACCTAATCTAAGTGATCACATCTATAACTATCATCCATATAGAAATAAGAATAATCTAAATAATCTGTACCTACATTAGCTCGTAGTTGTGGGGCATGTAAGCATACCCAACTCGGTCTTAAATATGACACCCTTTAATCTGTATGCTCATTTTGTAAGAAATCTACTTTAAAAGATAGCATAAGGGCTTGTAATTAATAACCAATTATGCATTTGTCTGTCTTAAATTGTAATCAAAACTAATCTATTTTTTATAAATTATAACAAAACTATAATGTGGATTCCATATCAAATTTGAGGATCAAAAGATCAAATCTTTCTCAAAATCTTAAAATAAGCTAGTCATAGGGTGCTTAAGAGAAAAATCTTCTCAAAATAGCAATACTTTACTTAGAGCATAAAACCCAAGCTTTAAACTCATATCAAATCATCTCAAAGTTTATGCTCCATAATTAAAATCTTAAAATTCTTGTATAATTCGAGTCAAGATAGTGAAATTCAACTCCCAATGTATATAAAATTACCTTACACGCATAAACATGCAAAAGTAGGGATGCAATTAAATATTTAATCACTTGTAACATCAATATCTTCAAATAATAACAATTGCGCATGAACCCTCGATTGTAAATCATATAATTTCATATAAATTCAACTTTAAAAACTAGTTTTGGGAACAAGGAAGAAAGAAGTATCCTTGTTCATAACCCCACATACCTTGCTTGATGAATTAAATGTAAAATCATGAACCTTTGACTCTCTAATGGTGTTCTTGAAGCTTCTTCTTAAAGTTCTTAAACCCAGAACTTTGGACTATAAGCTTTCTTGGAGTAGGAGTTATGAGATTATTCTTGATTCTTGGAGCTAATGTTTTATTCTTGGAGAATAAAAAGATGAATGATGAAAAATCTTTTCTATTTAGGGATAAAATTATGTGTTTTGAGGAGATTTGGGTGAGGTTAAATGACTCAAAAAATTGACATGATGTAATCATGATGTATCACATTACTCCCTATGATACGATTAGTGATGCGTCACATCATCTACATCGATGCGGCACGGAGATATCGCTTTGAGGTTCTATTTTATCCAACTAAACATGCCCCAATATTTCTCCAAAAATTCTAAAACTCACCTCGGAGTTACTATAGACTACCCTGATCATGGAACAACTTAGAAATTGATGTTCTAAGGTTTGATAAGTCAAGAATAAATTCATCAAAGATTAGAGGACAAAAGTGAGGCTAAGTATTCAACACTTAGTTAAAATTTTAGGTCCTAAGTCTCTAATGTGCCTCTTTTGAGATAAATAAAACTAGAAAGAATATGTGGTATTAAAATTGACTTTTCTAGATGGTTCATATGGAATTGTGATTCGCTACGGTGCTTCCTAATTTGGTCTTTGTTATGTGTTGATGAAAAGAGGTAAGGTCATAGCCTATGTCTCTAAATAGCTTAAGCCTCATGAAAAGAATTATCCTACCCATGATCTTGAGTTGGCAGCTGTTGTGTTTGATCTATAGATATGGATACATTATCTATATAGAATTCATGATGATGTGTCCATGAATCACAAAATTTTGCAGCATGTGTTCCCATAGAAAAATTTGAATCTTTATCCGAGTAGATGGCTTGAGTTGTCAAAAATTAGTGATATGAGTGTGTTTTATCATCTGAGCAAGGTTAATGTAGTGGAAAATTCCTTTACCAAGTTGTCTATGGGTAGTGTTGCTCATGTTGAGGAGGATAAAAAGAAGTTAGTCAGTGAGGTTCATCAGCTTGATAGATTAGGTGTCCGGTTGGTTAATTTAGTCGAAGGTAGTGTATAGGTTCAGAATGGTTCAGAATCATTCTTGGTTACTAAATTTAAAGAAAAGCAAGATAGAGACCCTAGTTGGGTTAAGTTGAAGGAGGCGATTAGAGATAAAAAAGTAGAGGTTTTTTCCCAAGGGTGAGATAGTGTACTTCATTATCAGGGTAGATTATGTGATCCATGTGTTGATGAATTGTGATAGTGAATACTTATAGAAGCACATAGTGTATGATACTCTATCCATCCAGGAGCCACTTAGATATACCATGACTTGCGGGAAATCTATTGGAGGAGTAGTATGAAGAGAGATATTGCAAAGTTTGTAGCTAAGTATTCTAATTGACAATAGGATAAGGTTGAACACCAAAGGCCTAGTGTCATATTACAAAAGTTCAATATCCTTACTTGGAAGTGAGAGATGGTCAACATGGACTTTGTGATAGGATTATCTCATACACATCATCAGCATAATTCAATATGGGTCATTATAGATAGAATGATAAAATCAGCACATTTTTTACTAGTTCATACTACTTACTCTGCTGAGGATTATGCCAGGCTCTACCTTAGAGAGTTTGTTAGGTTCCATAGGATTTCATCGTCTATCATATCAGATAGAGGCACTTAGTTTACTTCTCACTTTTATAAGGCTTTTTAGAATAGTCTTGGTAACCAAGTTCATCTCAATATAGCTTTTAATCCTTAGATAGATGGTCAGGAAGAGATAACCATTAAGACCTTAGAGGACATGTTGGAAATAAGTGTTATAGACTTTATAAGTAGTTGTGATAATCACTTACCTTTAATTGAGTTTGCCTATAATAATAATTATCAATTAAGTATTTAGATGGCTCCATTTAAGGCTCTTTATGGAAAGATATGTAGATCTCCTATAGGTTGATTTGAGATAGGTGAAGCTTCTTTGATAGGGCTAGATGCAGTGTTCAAGGCGAAGGTGAAATTTTGGTTGATTAATGTAATTCCCCATATTTTCGTGCTAGAAATCGAACCGTCGTTTCTACGCGTCTAAACTCTAATCCAAGTGACTCTCATGTGAATGTAGTTTTCATGATCACTATACTATTCTATGAAGTATCTTTGAGGTGAAAAATGTTCATAGAAATGACTTAAAACAACGTTGAGCTAAGACCAATTGATTCATCCAAAGTTTGACATTCAATTCTACAAGGGTCTACTTCAAATGAGTATAAATCATTATATACATGGAATTTTTCATCCTAAGACCTGTCAAATTGTATATAATTGAATTATCTTTCCAACAATATCAATTTCATAAAAATCGTATACCCGAGTGAAAGGTTACAACCCTTTTAGTGAAGAGTTGTAAACCAGGGCGATTAGGCCCGCGCTGCGTGCAGATCGCGTGCCAACATAGTTTCCAATGCGAATTTCAGTTTTTTAT
Organism: Capsicum annuum; assembly: GCF_002878395.1. Lineage (NCBI taxonomy): Eukaryota > Viridiplantae > Streptophyta > Magnoliopsida > Solanales > Solanaceae > Capsicum > Capsicum annuum. Next base: position 56,580,153 of record NC_061121.1, on the reverse strand, counting down.
GGGTTTAGGCACATTTTAGTCATTCCCCCTCACCTAAAATCCATCTAAATCCTATATTAAAGCCTATTAGAAGGATTATATGTTATATTTCCTTAGATTCCCTCAAAAAGGAAACCCTAACCTCCTACATCCAACTTCAAGAACCTCCAAAGTACACCATTAATTATGCAAATTTATTCAATATTCCAAGTTTCTAGTTCAAGAACTCTAAGAACCATCAATCAAAGGCACAATTAACATCTCAAAAACGAGTATCGATCTAAAGTTCATCATTCAAAGTATGTGGGGGTTTTCAACAAGAACTCTCTTTCGTTCTTGTGCCCAAATAGATTTTTCTTTATTGAAAATATACGTGATTTTACATGTTTTGATATGAATTTGAAGCATGAATTTATACCCTATATGATTTTACATGAGATTATGATACTCTCTATGTTTTGAAAGTTGAATTGAATGAGAATGATGACATTTTTGTACATAAAGCTAAATTTTCCATATTTTAAAGTAAGTTATATATATTTATGATGAAAAGCATGAATCTTGAGAAAACTTAATAGGATTTTGATGTATAAGACCTTGAGTCATAATTGGAATTGTACTTTGAGAAATTATGTGCTATAAGCACAATGAGATTTGAATCCCAAAGCTAATTTTTTTTACCAAGATGTATGAGTATAAAGCTGAATTTTTAAGTTTTAAGTAATTAATTTTGTGCTTATGTCATAATGTATGAGACTTTGGAAGGTTTTATGGTGATATTGATGTATGGGATTTTGGAACCACATTTGAGATTATTATTTCGAGAAAATCATATGTTATATACTCCTTGAGTATAAATAATTTGAGATGTTTTGAACGATTTGACCTTTTGATCTAAATAGAGTTGTTTTGAACTCGAGTGTGAAAGAAATCCACAACGTGGTTGATTTTCATAAATGGGAAGCATGATGGCTCCCGATTTATATTTATATATTACTGAAATTATTTTATTGTGGATTGTCTTTGAAATGATCTGATCTAAGTTTGGGAGAAATCTTTAGCACCGAGTGGGAGGTATAAAGCGACCTTACTTCCCTAGAACTACGTGCCCTCGTAGGAGTGAGCCAGAGGCTGATTTATATAGTGATCACTATTTTGCGTGAATTTGATATTGATAGTCCTACTCCGATGGCAAGGATAGGACGGCTCTCCCTAACGTGGGTTGTACGTTGGACTCCATGTAGCTCACATGATTTATGTCGGTTATAGGATCTCCCAATGTGTGCATGTGTACTCTTCTATATGAGATGAAAACACATTTCTTAAAAGGCTGAGTTTGAGAAAGTCATTATTCTTAAAAGATTAAAGGAATATGTTCAAATAAGAATTAACATGAGATTTGATTGTTTTGATGATTTGAAATTGAGATGAAAGTTAATTGAGAATGTATTATAATGACTCACTTGTTTTACTTCACATGTATTATTCATCCATGATTTTCATGATTTAATTCGAGCGAAGTGAGTCATCTATATCAGCATGCATAATTTTATAAACTATGATGATATTATGATATTATTTTATATACGCACTGCACCCCCATACGCTCGGTATTTTTCCATGGTACTGACCCACATATTCGTATGTAGGCTACATTTTCTCAGAATATAGGTACAAGGTATAGTTGTACCTTCCGATCCAGTTAGTTCTTGGTATCCAGTCAGCAGGTGATGACTCTTTCTGATTCAAGGGCTTGGGTTAGTTATACAGAGTTTATAGTATTGTATTTTCTTTATTCAGTCACATTGGTTTGGGGTAGTTGGGAGTCATGACCCGGCTACCTACAGTCAGTACTAGTAGAGGCTTCATAGTCAGTCAGTAGGGGTTGAGGTATTTTGTTTTAATTTTGGTTGTAAAGGAAGAATGTAATCTTGTAAAATTCCATTTTTGTATCGATCAAATTCAGAAAAGAGTTAATTTCTGTTGATTTGTATGGATTTGTATTTTTATTCAGTTGCTTATGAGTTATGCCAGTAGAAGGGTTAGCTTGGGGTCACTTGTGACCCTAAGCACCGTGTGACGTCTCGGGACCCAATTTTGGGGCGTTAGAAACTTTGTATCAAAGCACAGAGTTCAAGTGTCCTAGGGTGTCTATGAGTTATGTCTAGTAGATTCTTACGGAATGGTACGGAGACATCCGTACTTTTCTTTGAGAGGCTACAGGGAATTCAGGAAATATTTCCTTTCTTTCAAGTTTAAGATCATGCTATAAATAGGTTCTCCAAGAAGCTTATATAGATTTTCATCTTAGTCTATTCTGGCCAACTCTGCCTCAATTTCAAGGTATCAGAAACAGGTAAGCTTAATTCTCCATTTATAGTTTTAGGATTGTAAAAGAGCTAGAAAGTATCCAGTCAGTGCTTTTGAGTTCCAAAGATTGAAGTACTTTATTCATGTTCATAAAAGTCATGAACTAAGCCTAGGTTAGATATGCTTTCAGATTCCTCCTGAGAATCTACAATGTTAATCTATACTTCTCCCTCTATGTATTATTTTTGAGATAGCATGATTCGCAAGCTTCAGTTCTTCCCCAGGTAATGCTTCTATATTTTCTAGAAGAAATTTTAAAAGTTACACAAAGGGCTTGAGAGGAGCTCTCTAGAGTGTTAAGTTCCTTAAGTTGAAAGTTATGCCCTCATTCTTATGAGTTATTTAATTAAGATAGAGTAAGGTGTATTCTTAGATCATTGAATGTTGTGTGTCAAGTTTCTATCTCTTGTATTATGTAATCTTTTTATCATTATGTTTGTGAAAAATCAAAGTCTAGTGAACCCGTGTGGGGATCTTTTGATTCACTAGCATAGCTTCTTTGTTATTCATCTCATTTTCTTGTTTAAAATACAAACCAAAGTCTAGTGAAGTCGTGTGGGGCCTATTTCGATTCACTATAATAGTTACTTTGTTATTCATATAACTTTCTTGATCAAAACACAAAACTAAAGTCTAGTGAAGCCGTGTGAGGCCTATTTCGATTCACTAGCAACTTGTTATTTATCTTGTTGTTCTTGTGTTAGTTGAAAGTGTGGGTTTAGAAGTGTAGTGACAAGAAAGGTGGTAAGGGCAACTTATTGAATATGTATATCTGAATATTTGCTTATGATTGAATTAGTTATGAAGTGATATACCCTTGTTTATTAGTTTAGTGAAAGTTAGAGGAGGAGTTATTAGTTAAGGTGGATTGTTGTTTGCTTAGGTGGTATTTATGGTATTAGAAAAGTATAGGTTATTGATGAGAGTACTTGGTGGATGAGTGTTGTTAATTTAGGCTTCCTGAGGTGGAAAGAGGGAGTTTAGTTGAAACTTATAGAGCTATGAAAGAAGTTTAGGTGTATAAATGGATAAATAGTAATGATGTGTAGAAGGAGGATATGTTAACGAATTGTGCATAAGATGGGGCGTATGATTATAATCAATTGTCATTTTATGGGAGTTCTAGTGTACTAGTTTTTCTAATGCTGTTTTCTATAGTTTTTAAGTGAGAATTGTGTGTAAGGTGGGTTGTTAAATCATGCTTAGCACTAGACATTATGTTTGATCGGTGGATGGTCATAAAGGTGGATGTAAAGATAGTGCAGCTAGTTGTATGAAAGTAATCTAGTGGGCTTGAATAGTTCATGTAAGAGTTTATTTATTGAAAGTTAGTATGATATTGCAGGTATGATGTAGAGGTGTACCCAAGGTGATATGTGGCTTTCTTATTTTTGAAATTTGTTAAGTATTGTGTGTTTAGTTTTACCCTTGAGTTGATAAGTATGAATGAGGCGATGTGGTATACAAGGTTCTTGTCAATTAGCTTATGGGTTATAGGTTGATGATGTTGGGTATAGTGGTGTAAGTTTAGGGATGTGATATTAGTTGACTACGAAGGAAGCATTAGAACAGAGTTTTATACTTTTAGGTGTAGTGCTTTGGGATAATTTCTACTAGTTACGTGTAATGTATGACCCCACAATTTATTGTAATGATGCGATAGGGCAAGGTTGTAGCATGTTCCGGGTGAGTTTTGGAATTTTTGGACAAGCCTAAGACCACGTTTGGTTTTCATTCCAGTAGCACCCCGTGATTAGCAGGCGCCGCGTGGGGTAGTGCACCGCTCTAGAATGGGCACCGCCTGCTGGATCGCACCAGGCCAAATTTCAGCTTCTATTTTTATTTTCATTTCATTAAGGGCAAATGAGTCTTTTTCCCATCCCTAATTCATCTAAACATAAGATTTAAGCCTATTCTAAATACATTAGACATGTTTTCATTACTTTTCTCCCAAGCAATGCCCTAAGAACTCCAAACCTCTTCTTCAAAGAAGTCCAGATCCTTCATTGTTACTCCAAGAAAGCTTTGTATTAAGGGGTTCCGTAGTTTTATAATGATGGCTTAAGGATAACGGAGAGATGATAGAATGAGTAACAAAGTTAGACTTCCCAATTTTGGTAGTGATGCCAGTGTAATGTGGAAACATTGAGAAAGTTAACCCATTTTTATTTTAGTGTGGGTATTTCAGTTATTCCAATATCTACTTATGTCTTATGTGTTAGTTCAATGATCATAGTTCATATTCGCGTGCATAATAGAGAATCATGTATCTTTCTAGTTCTTAATATGGGGAGTTCCAGATCATTCAGAAGTCGGAATCACCTTCTGTAAGTTATGAATTCCAAAAATTTATGTCATCTATCTCCTGACTTATGTACCCATGCAACACTTTTAGCAACCAGTGAAATTTAGATTTATATCAAATACATCTTTAGATTAGATCTCTTTAATGAATCCATGCCGTGAATCCTCTACTCCTCGGCCTCAGTAAGGTGTTAAGTTATGCTTAGTATCCCCTCATGTTTTGAATCCCAATATTCAAACCTCTCAGTGACCTTCCCTTAGATCAAGATAGTAATGATGAATGATTTTGCAGATAGAATTAAGTAGTTGTGCCATGTTGGGAGAGATTGTTGTATGGTTGTTTTATGTAAGTCCATGAGTGGAGAATATTGAGGTAAAGTCCTATGTATGATTTGTTTAGTTGAGAATAGTTTATGTATGTCTTCCGAAAAATTTAATGGTGTAGATGTTGATATGAAAATAGGCTTGAATCTCATGTCGGCATGTAAGAAAATGAATTTAATGGTTGAAGTGATGAGTAAAATCATCCTAGAGTTAGTAGTTATGATGCTGCTCAGAGTGTTGAATTAATGGCCCAGATTTGTATTATGGTGTGAAGTTACATGTAGCACCTGGTGGTTTCGAGTTAGGCCTTACCATAATAAAGAGAACTAGTTCCTTTTAGACTTTAACAGACGAATTCATCAATGCCATATGAAAACTTTAAGTTGAATCAAGCGAGTGTGATATTTGAAGGGAATAGCCTAGTCAAAGAAGAATTTGATCAGTGTTGCTAAGCTTGAAAGTAAGAAGTCGCATTACTTAAGTCCTAGCAATTCTATCCTACCTTATGATTTATGGTCCGATGTTTTAGGTCACATAGGGATAGCAATGTTGTAATTCCTTATTCAGATTATGCTCAAAGATCTTTACTCCCTAATAGCTTCAGTTTCAGATTCAGATATTAAGCCTTGATTCAGTTCGTGAGTATCCTGTGTATCATCTCGATCTTCTTTAGTATTTTAACCAAATCAAAATCATTCAAGGATGATCAATCCCAAGAGGGGGATATTGTAATACCCTAAGTTTTCATTTTTATAAACCTCTAATCTTTTCTCATGAGATCAGGTCCAGTGCAAAGTAATGGTGACCCATAAGTTGACACTCTCATTCCTATCTTAGCCATATAGCTATTTTCATAAGAATTCATGCACTTGCGGATCAGTTCAATGGCTCATTATGTATGAGATTCAGTGATTCGGTTTATATTAGTTGTACATGATAGCTCAAAGACCAAGATTCCTCTGTGTTTGAGTTTAATTATTCACATTCGAGGATGAATGTTCCCAAGGGGGAGATAATGTAATACCACGTATTCTCATGCTAGAATTCAAACCGTTGTTTCAATGCGTATAAACTCTAATCCAAGTGACTCTCATGTGAATATAGTTTTCATGATCATTATCCTAGTCTATAAAGTAGCTTTGAGGTGACCAATGATAATAGCAATGACTTAGAACAAAGTTGAGCTAAGACCAATTGATTCGTCCAAAGTTTGACATTTGATTCTACAAGGGTCTACTTCAAATGAGTATAAGTATTTATATACATGGAATTTTTCATCCTAATACCTGTCAAATTGTATATAATTGAATTATCTTTCCAATGATATAAACTTCATAAAAAATCCAATACCCGAGCAAAAAGTTACAACCCTTTTAGTGAAGAGCTGTAAGCCAGGGCGATTAGGCCCGCGCCACGCGCAGATCGCTCACCAACACTATTTTAGACGCGAATTTCAGTTTTTTTATGGGTTTAGGGGCTTTTTGTTCATTTTCCCTCACCCAAAATCCATCCAAATCCTATATTAAAGACAATTTGAAGCATTATATGTTATATTTCATCAAATTCCCTCAAAAAGAAAATCCTAAGCTCCTACAACCAACTTCAAGAACCTCCAAAGGTCACCATTAATTCTACAAATTTATTCAAGATTCCAAGTTCCTAGCTCAAGAACTCCAAGAACCATCATTCAAAGGTGCGATTAACATCTCAAAAATGATTATCGATTTAAAGTTCATCATTCAAGGTATGTGGGGTTTTTCAACAAGAACTCTCTTTCGTTCTTGTGCCCAAATTGATTTTTCTTTATTGAATATACGCGATTTTACTTCTTTTGATATGAATTTGAAGCATGAATTTATATCCTATATCATTTTACATAAGATTATGATACTCTCTATGTTTTGAAAGTTGAATTGAATGAGAATGATGACATTTTTGCACATAAAGTTGAATTTTTCAGATTTTAATGTAAGTTATATATATTTATGATGAAAAGCATGAATCTTGAGAAAATTTAATATGATTTTGATGTATCAAACCTTGAGTCCTAATTGGAATTGTACTTTGAGAAATTATGTGCTATAAGCACAATGAGATTTGAATCCCAAAGCTAATTTTCTTTACGACGATGTATGATTATAAAGCTGAATTTTTAAGTTTTAAGTGATTATTTTTGTGCTTATGTCATAAAGTATGAAACTTTGGAAGGTTTTATGGTGATATTGATGTATGGGTTTCTGGAACCCTATTTGAGATTATTATTTTGAGAAAATCATATGTTATAAACACCTTGAGTTTAAATAATTTGAGATGTTTTGAATGATTTGACCTTTTGGTCTTAATGGAGTTATTTTGAACTCGAGTGTGAAAGAAATCCACAACGTGGTTGATTTTGATAAATGGGAAGCATGATGGCTCCCAATGTATATTTATATATTACTGAAATTATTTTATTGTGGATTGTCTTTGAAATGATCTGAGCTAAGTCTGGGAGAAATCTTTTTCACCGAGTGGGAGGTATGCAGTGACCTATTTCCCTAGAACTACGTGCCCCCGTAGGAGTGAGCCTGAGGTTGATTTATATAGTGATCACTAGTTTGTGTGAATTTAATATCGATAGTCCTGCTCCGATGGCAAGGATAGGATGGCTCTCCCCAACGTAGGCTGTAGGTTGGACTCCATGTAGCTCACATGGTTTATGTCAGTTATAGGATCTCCCAATGTGTGTGTGTGTACTCTTCTATCTGAGATGAAAACGTATTTGCTTAAAAGGCTGAGTTTGAGAAAGTCATTATTCTTAAAAGATTTAAGGAATATATTCTAATTAGAATTGACATGAGATTTGATTGTTTTGATGATTTGAAATTTAGATGAAAGTGAATTGAGAACGCATTGTAATAACTCACTTGTTTTACTTTACATGTATTATTCATCCATGATTTTGATGATTTAATTTGAGCTAAGTAAGTCATCTATATTAGCTTGCATAATTTTATAAACTGTGATGAGATTAATATATTATTTTATATATTCATTGCAACCCCATATGCTCGGTATTTTTGCATGGTACTGACCTACATATTCGTATGTGAGCTACATTTTCTCAGAATATAAGTACAAGGTATAGTTGTACCTTCAGATCCAGTCAGTTCGTGGTATCCAGTCAGCAGGTGATGAGTCCTTTTGATTTAAGGGCTTGGGTTAGTTATGCAGAGTTTATAGTGTTGTATTTTCTTTATTCAGTTGTATTGAGTTGGGGTAGTCGGAGTCATGAAACGGCTACCTACAGTCAGTACTAGTAGAGGTTTCATAGACAGTCAGTAGAAGTTGATGTATTTTGTTTCAATTTTGGTTATAAAGGAAGAATTGTAATCCTGTAAAATTCCATTTTTGTATCGATCATATTCAGAAAAGATTAAATTTTTGCTGATTTGTATGGATTTGTATTTTTATTCAATTGCTTATGAGTTATGCCAGTAGAAGGATTAGCTTTGGGTCACTTGTGACCCTAAGCACCGTGTAACGTCTCGGGACCCAATTTTGGGGCGTTACAATTCAGTAGATGTTGAAGACAGCTCAAAGCTATCAGAAATCCTATGCAGATTTAAGGAGAAGAGATGTTGAGCTTGAGATTGGTGATTTGGTTAATTTGAAAATCTCGCCCATGAAATAAGTAAAAATATTTGGCAATAAAGGGAAACTCAGTCTCCGTTTCGTTAGCCCATATAAGATCTTGAGTTATTTTGGAAAGTTAGCTTATGAGCTAGAGTTTCCTGAAGATTTAGCATCAGTGCTTTCAGTGGTTCACGTTTCCCTAATAAAGTAGTGTATTGGTAATTCACTTATATTTGTTCTATTAGAAAGTATGGATATTCAGGATAGCTTTTCTTATGAAGAAATCCGAGTTGAGATCTTTGATCGTTAGATTCATTGACTAAGGAACAACTGAGTTCCCATGGTCAAGGTTCTTTGGTGGAACCAATCTATTAAGGGAGCCACTTGGGAAGAAGAAGCAGATATATGAACCAATGACCCTCACCTTTTCTACATGAATTCAGATTCAGCTTAAGGTAATGATATTCTTCAAATCGACTCTCTTCCATTCATATTTTCATCTATGTAATCTATTTCATGTCATTGCATACATTCAGTTCAATTCATGTATCATATTTCAGACTTAGTTGTGCAATCATATTTTTAGTCATGCATGTTCAGTTTATGATATCAGTTTCCCCAGTAGTCTTGGCTAAACAAGTCTTATTTAAGGACGAATGTTTTCAAGGGGTAGATATTGTAATACCCAGTAAGATCCTAGCTTAATTCAACTCACAATTTCATGCATAAGAGGTCCAAACCTTAGAAATTAGCCTAAGTATTGGGTCTTAGGCATTTTCAAGGCCCCTAAATTTCAATGATGTTATTTTTATCCTTCCGAACTTCAAAATGTTTATTTTTAAGTTGATTCATGATCGGGGTTGTTGGAAGTACATCTCGACATATTTTGGAGAAGCAAAATAGTGAGGGCACCGATATATTCTTGAGGCACGGGGTTCATCCAGCCGCTCTGGAGCCCAAAGTGAGGGTCTTCATCCGCCGCTCTGAAGTCCGTGGTGCCCTCTCTCCATTTTCTCCAGCTTTTGTTCCTTATTATTAAAGGCATTTAGGTTAATTTCTCTCACCCAAAATTATCCATTACACAAATTTTAGGTCCCCAAGGAGCATAATATTCCCCTTTATTCATAAAATCTCTCAATAAAACCATTTTCCACTTCAAGAACAAACCCTAACCCATTCTCAAAGAATCAAGGAATTCAAGATTCGAACCTTAAGAAATTCCCTAGAATCTTCACCAAATAATCTAGTGAGGTATGTGTGATGTTCATCTATGGGATCATTTCACCAATGGAGTCCAAGAATCCTTTTTTTGTTTTAAATTATGAGTTTTCATGTCTAAGTTAAAATATCTCCATGAATCTCCTATGAATTCAATTACAATTATGTTGATAAGAATTATTCAAATAGGATGATCCATTACATGTTTTAAAGGTTGAAATCCTTAAGTTAAATCCCTAAGTTATGATTTTAGTCATGTAATCATGTTACTCTAGCATGTTTTACCCATTCCCATGCTTAAGTTGATGAATTTCACGTGTTTGATGAAATGCCTAAATGTTATCTCTTGAAAAATGATCCCCTACTATGGTTTTAAATTTTTTGTATGACATTATGGTTAATTCCATTCAATGCTAGTGGGTTATAAGCACCCGATACCTATGTGAATTATATGAATTAAACTTTTTAAGTACTTAGACAGTTAATCCATAAATCTTATCAGTATACTGAGACATTCATATTCATGATGAGAACTATTAGTTATGTACTAGCATTCTATTGAATTTTGTTTAGTTCAGTTGGGAGTAGGATTTAGCATCTAGTAAACCTAGAAGGGGCTCACCCGTCAGTTAGGACTGGATCTTTAGTAGCAGTCCCTAAGTTCCAGAACTACGTAGTCAGCATAGGATTATGAAATTTCACCCTCCAAGTTTAGGACTGACATTCTCTTATTGGTCACCTACCAGTTTATAACTGACTTCCTAGTCCTTCAGGAAATCAGACTAGTGGATCTATACAACCAGTGGTAGTACATGTGCCACGGTACTTACACCCTTCCTATTGGGGTTACAGGTTTATCCCAATTACCTTAGATTAGGTCATATTGGTTAGATGATACCTCCGACAGTCTCAGTACAATATTTAAGGTATTTTCAATATAGGTTCTATAAACTAAGTGTACAGACTTTTAGAAGTTTTACAGCTTTCTATCTTTTAGATTTCAGATTATCTCAGTAACATAAGAGATATACACATAGTCTTGCATTGTAATATATTATAGTTTTCATGTATTCATGTTTAGTTATCTCATGCTATTCAGTTATATCTTATTTTATATGCATAGTAACCCATAAATATCAGCCTGTCCTCATCTCATATATCAGTAAATTCAAAGTACTCACTACATACTCTTCTTTGCACAATGATGTCTTATATTAGAGGTTTGGATACTTAGTTTCCCAACAGTAGTTAGATAACTCAGCGTAATTCAGCAGCCATAGTGGTGAGTTCTCATCCATCGAGGACATATTATGATTATTCAGTTATCTAGGTAATTCTTTTATTTAGATAGTTGGAGTTATTTGTTGGCCTATTCCATCAACTTCTCAGTCAGTTTAGAGGCTTTCAGACATTCAGACAGTCAGTTAGACATTTAGTTAATTTTATCACTCTTATCAGATATTTTAAGCTTATGATTGATTTGGTATTTTATTATGCAAATTTATATTTTCTTTCCTAGTTTTTCTTCCACAAACGTGTTATGTTTATATTTTATTTAGTGCTCATAGTAGGAACCAACTCATGGGTTAGCTTGTGGTCACTTATGACCATAAGAACCATTGTTGCTACTAGGGGGTAGCCTCAAGTCAGGACAATGACTTTAGCTTTGTCGGGTGTGCCACAGATAGCTTTGAAAGTTTCACTTATTGGGTCCTAAGAGGATTTTATCTTATATTTAGGCTCATAAATTGGTTGAGAGGGGATGTTTATCTTACTTGGCTTATATTTATTACACCAATGCTGTTTTACCTCCTTCTTTATATTTTGTCTGTATTGTCCATGAGTTTATAGATTTGTACCCTACATATTTTTTTGGCATGCTTCCAAATCATGATATTGACTTTACTATTGATATTGAGCCAGGAACCAAGCCCATCTCTACTCCTTCTTGTAGGATATCCTCAACTGAGTTGAAGGAATTGAAGGATCAATTGCAAGAGTTATTGGATAAGGGATTTATTTGACCTAGTGCATCGTCTTAGGGTGCTCCTATCTTGTTTATGAAGAATAAGGATGGGTATATGCGTCTATGTTATGATTATCGATAGTTAAACACAGAGAGGACTAAGAATAAGTATCCTCTTTCTTGCATTGATGATTTATTTGATCATCTTCAAGGTGTTATGGTATTTTCAAAGATAGATTTATGATACGATTATCACCAGTTGAGGATTGGAGCTTTAGATATTTTGAAGATAGCATTTTGGACATGATATTGTAATTATGATTTCTTAGTCATGTTATTCAGGTTGACCAATGCCCCTGCCGCGTTCATAGAGCTGATGAACTGGGTATTTTGATCATATCTTAACTCCTTTGTTATTTTATTTATAGATAATATCTTGGTTAACTGCAAGAGTTAGGTTGAGCATGAGGAGCATTTGTGGATTGTGCTTCAAAAATTGAGGGATGAGAAGTTGCATGCAAAATTCTCTATATGCGAGTTTTGGTAGGATTCTGTTTCTTTTACGGGATATGTGGTTACTAAGGGAGGTATTATGGTTGATCCAACCCAGGTTGCAGTAGTTTGTGGTTGGGCTAGACTTACTTCACCCATTGAATTTTAGATTTTTTTTGGCTTGGCAGGTTATTATCCATGTTATGCTGAGGGCTTCTCTTCTATTGCAGCTCCTTTAACTAAGTTGACTCAGAAGAAGATTTCCTTTTAGTGGTTTGATGCTTACGGGGTAAGATTTCAAAATCACACGAATTTATTGACTTTAGCTCCTACATTGGTTTTGCCCAAGGAGGCGCGGGCTTTACCATGTTTTATGATACTTTAGGTGTTGGATTGGGTGTTGTGTTGATGCAGTGGTATGGTGATTGCTTATCCATCTCGTCAGTTGAAGCCTCTTAAGAGGAATTATCCTACCCATGATTTGGAGTTGTGCGCACTTGCGTTTGCCTTGATATTTTGAAGGCACTACTTGTAAGGAGTTCATTGCAAGATTTTCTCGGATCATTGTAGCCTGTAGTACTTCTTTACCCAACGATATTTTAATATGTGGTAGAGTTGATGGCTTTAGTTGCTTAAGTATTATGAATTGACTATTCTCTATTATCCGGGCAACGCTAATGTGGTTGTAGATGCCTAAAGCTGAAAGTCGACTAGCATGGGTAGTTTGGTGGATCTTTTGACCCATAAGAGGCCTTTAGCCTTAGAGGTTTATTCTTTAGCTAACCAGATTGTTAGGCTTGATATTTCGATACCTGTGGATATTTTAGCATTTGTGGAGGCTAGATCTTCTTTGATGGAGCATACTGGAGCTCATCAGTTTGATGATGTTGGATTGAGGTCTATTTAAGATAAGGTGTTGAGAGAGAGGATAAGGAAGCCTCACTAGATTCAGATAGAGTTTTGTAGATTGAAGCTGACTTTGTGTGCTGAGAATGGGTGATTGGATTAGGTTGATCTTGGAGGAGGCCCATTGTTTCAGATATTCTATCCATCCAGGTGTGACTAAAATATATCGTGATTTGAGACAGCATTATTGGTTTGGTAGTATAAGGTAAGAAATAGCAAATTTTGTGGCTCGTTACCTATGTTGTCAGCAGGTGAAGGACGAGCATATAAGACCTGGTGGATTGCTTCAAAGGTTACCCATTCCTGAGTAAAACTGGGAATAGATCACCATGCACTTTGTGACTTGGTTTCCTTGTACTTCTAATGGTTCTGAAAGTGTGTAGGTCATCGTGGATTGATTGACCAAGTCAGCTTATTTCTTTCCAGTTCAGGTTTCTATAACGCCTCAAAATCCCATCCTGAGATGTCACACAGTGGTTATGACCTGAAAGACCACAAGAAAAAACTTTACTGATATTTGTACCTATATACTGCATAATATCTAAAATAAATGCAAAAACTAGCCATAAGGTCCAACACATCTATGAATTCTCATAATGCACATCAACAACATCCGTCTGAAAAGCCTCTAAACTGTCTGAACTATGGAGTTGATAGGACAAGTCCCCAACTAACTCCATCAACTGAAAATAAATAGAGTAGGAAGAAATAATAGTAAACTGAGATTCGTCCTCGAAAGAAGAGGACTCACTGCTACAGCTGCTGACTGGGACTGAACTGCTGAGGATACTTTGGATCCTGTGTGTCTGAACCTATGGTGTCAAATAAAATACCATAGCACAAATGCATCAGTATAGGAATGTATTGAGTATGTAGATGGGGTAGGCTAATGCAAGGGCTCGTGCATGCACAATATCTAAATTGAATAATCATAAACATGTCGTATGAGAACACATACATGAATGTACAAAACATGAAAACAATCATCGCAACTCTAGATACTGAAACTCAGATACCACTTTATTACAAACTAAACTCACTACTAACACTGAGATACTGAATCACTGACTCATCTGATACTGATTACTGATGATCTGGATGTACTAACATCATGGACTAAATTCTGAGCTTACTGCTTTCGACTGATAGAATTAGAGATCAACTTTTCTAATAGATTATTATGGAAGTAATTATCAATGATAAGAAGTATGACCATGTTCAAATCTTAAAACAAGAATACTCAATAGAATAAAGAATCTGAGATGGAGATCAAGACTATCTGATGGGAGATCTCTAGATATGATAATAATAATACTCAATATGATCTAAGACTGAGATCCAGCCTCTCTAACGGGAGATCTCTAGATATGATCACAAGAATACTCAACTGAATTTGAGACTGAGACCCAACCTCTCTGATGGGAGATCTCTAGTAAAGATAATAAGCATCTACATATGAGACCAGGCCTATCTGACGGGATAGTTCATTAACCAATGGAACTAGCTGAGTTCCATACTAGGATAGACGATTACACCACACAGTCCTAATTTCTGAAGAGTGATACTAAAACTGCAACTATGGGAGGTAGGTACTTAACAGATATGCCCCAACCTACCATAGGTGGGGTGGAATCTGTGACCCCAGCTGGAAAAGTGTCAATACCGTGCCACGGGTAAAGACCTCTCTGGTCGAGCCTCTTTGATGGGATGACCCTCGCAGGAAGTCGGCCTAAGGAAATATGATATTCAAACCTCTTTGATGGTGACAGCCTCAACTGATGGGAGACTCCTGCATCCTGCACTAGCTACGCAGTTCTAGAGTTTAGGGATTGCTCCTAATGACTCGACCTCTCTAACAGGAGAGTAGCAATCCCTTCCCTCGCTCAGTGCTAGATTCTACTCCTAACTAAAAGACTCTGAACTGAATTCTCAACTAAACACAACTGAACTAAGTCTGTTACCAATCATAATTCTCAAAAGATCTGACTAAGTTATGCTGAGATTACTTAGTTCTGTATCTGATGGAAAAGTTATCGAATCATGGTATCTGATTGAAAATGCAAAGCTTAAATAGACTACTCAAATCGCTTCTGATATTAAACTTCAATATTATTAGATCTGAGCTGATTACAGGACTGAGGCTAGATTACTAGCGATATAGAGATTACAGAGATAACTGAGATTACTGAGCTTTCTGAATTTCTAACTTTTCTGAGGATACAGTGTTCTATAGTTCACTAAGTTTAGAGAATCATGGATCGACTGGAGTTATCGAGAAACTGATACGGGCTCTAGACAAAAGCTCTATTGTCGAGTATAAATACCCCCAGGACTCGATAGCGTAAAAGTAAAGCATAATCATTCATTCACCATCACAATCATTCATGTATCATCATAATCATTCATGCATCATCATAATCATTAAAACATCTTCCTAATCATTAACACAACTCTTCAAGTAATTAAGAATCACAAACGTCTATTCATCATCATAGTCCCCAAGGGGTTACTTTAAGCATCTCAGAATCATAATCATATAATAATGTAGGGGAAATATGCAACTAGATTGTACTCCATTCCTCAAGGTTTTACCTCAGCTATTTCATAATTATATCAGTCTTGATATGTGTTTGGATATCACATAGCTTGGAAAAACTTCTTACTATCACGTCATAATATAATTGGGGATTTGATGCTATCTTGGCATATTTCACTCACTAAGGCATTTTATCAAACACTAGGCATGCACGGGTTCACACTTATTTGGGAATTTCCTGCGACCATGGAATAATTCATTCATTTGGATGTTTTTATCAAACCTAAGGGGGACATGCTTTGCTTATTCAATCATTTCTACACCCAAAAGTCATAAACACATCACATAGAAAATAACTTCAAGAGGTTCTATCACATTAGTTCCACACACTAGGGTCAAAGCTCATAAATTTTGTTGATAAACATAAATCAAAACTCCACAACACCTTGAACATCCATTTCAACTCATACAAATCATTAACAACTCACAAACATAAAATCTTTTAGTTTTTAAAAATGTTTCTTGAGCTTCTTGGATGAAAGGGACCCAAGAATCAATATCTACATACCTTAACCTTTGAAGTCGGATGAATTATAATTTTTGAGACTCTATCCACACTTGTAATAAATTATTCTCGAAGCCCACACTATGAGGAACTTAGTTCTTGAAGAAATCTTGAAGATTTATAGATAATTTTTGGAAGATTAGGGTTCTTCAATTAAAACCCTAAATATTCTGTCTTTAGAGAATTAGAAGAGAAATGGAAAAATTAGGGTTTGAACGAGGGTTCCTTATATTCATAGAGGCTCAAAAAAGAGAAAATGACCAAAATACCCTTGTTAAAATGCTGTTAAATTGCTTGAAAAATATTTTTGACTACATCCGTGATAGGGTGTCAGGTTGGTGATAGGCCGTCATGAATGTCATCAAAAAAAAGGTGAAATATTGAGTTTCTAGTTAAGGCTGACAACATTGGTGATAGGCCGTCATGGGCATGACGGCTTATCACAAAACGTTGTCACTGGTGTTAGAAATTTGCCCAGGGCTGACGACACTGGTGATAGGTCATCACGGGTGTGATATCTTATCACGAATGTCTTTACCAGTTTCCCAGCCAGATATGCTGGAGTAAAATGGGCATAACTCTTTGCTCTGATATTGCTTTTTGACAAAATTAATATTGTTGGAAAGATAATTCAAAGAGAATTTATTTGATATATAGTAGGTCCTCTAATTCAATATATGAAAGGACTTATGGTTGATTGCAGTTGACCCAAATCTTGACGGTCACTAAAACGTAAACGATAGGAAAGCTTTCAACTCGTCCATAAGGTAGGGGACCTCTATGATCTTAATTCATTCTCAAATAGATTCCCAAATTATTCAAAGTATTTCATACTTTTGAGGATATTTCTAAAATATTTTAACTTGAAATTTTGCTTTATCAATACGCTCTAAGGCTCAGACTAGAAAAGAATTTTGTGGGGCATTACTATTTTCTTCAGTGCTGAGAGGTTAACTCGTATCTGCATCAGTGAAATTGTGAGACTTCATGGTGTGGCAGTGTCCATTATTTCAGATCGAGGTTATGTGTTCACATCTCACTTTTGGAAGACTTTTTAGGTTGATTTGGGTACTCGAGTTGATTTTAGAATAGTGTTTTAGCCCCGGGATAATGGGCAGTTAGAGCGGACTATCTAGGTCTTGGAGGATATGCTCCATGGATGCGTGATATATTTTGATAGTCAGTGGGAGAAGCACATGGCCTTAGTTAAGTTTGCATATAATAATAACTACTATTTTAGTATCGACATTGCTTCTTTTGAGGCTTTTTGTGATAGGCGTTATTGCTCTCCAATTAGTTTGTTTGATGTTTTTAAGATTAGACCTCGAGGTATGGACTTCCTTCTTGATTCTTTGGTTAGAGTCTGGATTATTTAGGATAGTCTTAGGGTGGCTTAGAATAGGCCGAAGCACTATGCTAATCATATACTTCGTGCCTTGAGATTTGGTATTGGGGATTATGTTTCCCTTCTAGTTTCACCCTTGAAAGGTGTAATGAGGTTTGGAAAGAAGGAAAAGCTTAGCCCCAAGTATATTGGTCTAACTGATATTTTTTGGACTGTGGTGATGTTACCTATGAGATAGCTTTTCCCCTAGATCTAGAGGTTGTTAATAAAGTTTTTTATGTTCATGTGCTTCACCATATCATTTCAGATGAGTCTCATATTATTCATTGGGAGTCAGTTCAATTAGATAAGCGGTTGTCTTTTGTTGAGGAGCTGGTCTAAATTTTTGCTAGGGATGTGAGGCAGTTGCGCTCCAGAGTAATTCATGTGGTTAAGGTTTAGTGATGATATCGACCTATACATAAGACTATTTGGGAGGTCAAGTCTAATATGGGTAGTTCTTATCTCTAGCTCTTTGTTGATTCAGGTATTTCTTTTGCCTTTAGTTCCAAGACGAACTAGATTTTTAGTGGTGCATCATGTAACCACTAAAAACTTTGATGAAATATGTGAAATGCCTGTTTCTTTGTGATTTGACTATTTAGCCCCTCCCTATAGTTGCATTATGGTATTTCTAGGGTATAGGGTGATTGGTATGATTTCCAAATTTATTTTGGTACCATTTATGCGATATTATGGTTTTTGATGGTTTCGACAAACTTATTTTATAATTATGTGGATATGTTTTGATTCATATGACAGATGGCTAAAAGATTGTGCCAGTAGCTACAAAATATCTATTTTAGGATAGGTAGACCTTTGGTTCCAGACCCGATGCACCCGAGCTCATTTCGATCTGTTAAAAATTAGAAATATGCATATGGGACTCATATTTGGTTGAAACAATCTCAGATGAAAATTCTGATTCACCAACATGTCCAAAATATTGATTTTATGGTGGACATATTTCGTATGATTTTACTGCTTTTAAATCTCATTTCAACCATCGATTTGGAAAATTGTGATCTCGAGTTTCGGGGATCAACTTTGTGAAAATGATATTTTTTAAAAAAAATCCGTTGTAGCCATTGTGTTTGGAACATCGAATTTAGTATGGTTACATAGTTTTTTTGCGTATATCAGACTCTGAACGAATCTACAGCACCCCGTCAAAGTCAAGATTTGACTTAAAAAATAGTTTTTTCAATAGCTACTGCAGAAAAATCTGCACTATTAAAAAATATTTTGGGCCCATTTTGCTCATTTTTCATCTTACTTTTATAGAGTTAAACCCTTAAATAGTGTGAAGGCTCAAAAGTGAAGCTTTTGGGTGCTTGAAAAGCTAGATTAACATCTATTTCTTGATTCTCTTTCGGATTTAAGGTAAGAAACAATCTCTTTTCTTAGTAATTTCTAGATTAATTTATCAAAATATCAAAAATCATTAGGCTTGATTTTAAACCCTAATTTCACTCCTTTTCACTTGAATAATATTTTAATCTTATGATTACTAGTTTTACATCAATTTAACCTTCAAAATAACTCAGATTCTTGATTATAACACGAATTTCAAAGATTTTATCCGGTAAAACTTTAAAATAGTTTTTCCTCAATTTGAACCTCATTTTTGACTCAATTTTACCTGGGTTTTCAGCTATAGGTTTCTAAAAATGTGGAGAACACATTTTTGAATTAAAGTTACGATTTTGTCCTTATTTTTTGAAAACCCATTTTGAGAGTTCGTTTTGACCCCGAATCAAAAGTAGTCAATATGGGTGTCATTGGATTTATTTTATTGTGTAGATTTCATGTTTTATATTTTTAGTTGATGTTAGGATCATTCGTGGAAAATAAGGTCGTTGGTTCAAAGTGTAGCGGACCAGTTTCAACATTCGAGGTAGGTTATTGCTTAACTCTTTTAGATTGGGCTGAGCAGTAAATGATGGTACAAAATGCATGCTTAGGGTGGGAACAAATCATGAAATATGGATATCTATATGTTATGACCATGTGGGGTCTTAATTTGATGCAAGTGATAAATCTGAGATATCATGTGATATGTGTGCCCGTTAGGGATCTTATGTGATATTGATAGCCTAGACTACATGTGAATAATTGTATTATATTGTTGGAAATACCTATTGTGGTTCCTTTGGTATGTTGTGATATATTCATACTTTGTGGACATATGAAGCATGTGAAAAATTCATGGATACTGGAAATAATGAGTGGATATTGGCTCACATGGACGTGGAATCCTAACATTGTGGTTGGTTATAGAAATACATTGTGAATTGGTTGTGGAAATACTCATTTTCAATGGTTATAAATATTGTATCTTCATTCTAATATCATCATATACATCATCTCACTTATTTATTTTAGTACTTTTTATAAACTTGTTGTCATGTATGTGTACTTAATTTGTGTCTTATGTTATGTATGTGCTTTGGAAACACTGGAAACATTGGAAATATTTAGAAACATTGGAAATAATGGAAACATTAGAAGGTTGTGTTCCAAATTGTATGGTTGTGTGCCTATATTTAAGGTTGTGTGCCAATTTTGAGGTTATGTGTCAATCTTAAAGTTGTGTGCCAATCTCAAGGATGTGTGTCAACATGATCATCATCATCATCATTGGCACCATCATCTTATATAGTGCACTTTCTTTATTGTGTTTATGTAGTGATTGAATTTTCATATTGAATTGTTATATGTCTACTTGCTCTATATCCCGTTATTTATACTTGACCACCTTGTATATACATGTTTTTCTCTATTTGTACTCGAATGTGATATATTGTATACTTGTGTTATATTTTTCGTGTTGTTGTTGTATTCTTGATATATATATATATATATATTAGAACTGTTAGTACAAGCGGTGTGGGGTACCATTGTAGGGTATTTTCTGATCAGAGGTGACGTTCCCTTTGTATGTATTTAGTATACTTTACTTTCCACTTTGCTAGGTCACCCTATGATACCTACTGAGTACAAGTGTATCATACTCACTCCTACTTCACCCTTTTAGTGCAGATTCAAATTTGGTGTGCCCCATGTTGCATGACTCGGGCGACTGTCAAAGCTTTCAAGGTAGTTGATGATTTTCAGGCGTCCGAATGACTTCTACTACCTTTCTCTATAAACTATGTCTTTATTTTTATTTCAAAGATATAGTTCCCTTGGTATTTGGAAATATCATGTATTTCATTTAGATTTGAGTTGTACCAGATACATTCTTATACTATTGACACCTGATTTTGGGAGTTATAAATGTATTGTTATATTTCTTTCCGCATTTATTGTACTTGTGGGATTTGGCTCATTCTAGAAGCCTTACCTTGGGGTTACTGTTGTCTTTTTTCCCCTTGTATATCGGTTTGGGTAATAGGTTTTCTTGTCACGGTTCACAGCATTAAATACCATCTTGACCTATGGATTTTGGGTCATGAAATTTTTCTTATAAAGCCATTTAACCACAGAGTAAATCAAAAATGGTGATCTTTAAAAAATAGCTACACTTTGCTGTAAAACTCACCTTCCATAGCCTTATTTTACATAATTACCATTTATGGCCACTGTATTCAATTTTACGCCCGTTGTATTCAGTTTTATCAATAGTATGTATTCATATAAAATATAAATAAAGTATCTATTTAGCTGTTGTATTAGATTCACAGCCGTTGTATTCACTTTTACTCAGCGGTCTATATTCATAAAAAACATAAATACACTACATGTTTAATCTTGACAAAAACACTACCATTTTTTTCTCATTCATTTTTATACTTTTTCTTTTTAATTTTTCCTTAGTTTTTCTTCTTATTTTTTCTATTTTTATTTTTTCCATTTTTTTCGATTTGTTTTTTGTCTCATTTCTTTTTTTCTTTCTTATTTTATTTTCTTTTTTGATTCTTTCATTAATTTTATTTTTTGTACATTTTTAATCATTTTTTTATTATATTTTATATTATTTGTATTTTCAACAAATATGACTATTGAGAACAAGTCGTGGATGATAACGTAAATACCACAATTATTTATCATATTTGTAGTCACACCGTCATTTGCATTTTTGTATTCATTGATACAACTACATTTGTATTTATTTTTTAAAGTTTGCGCTTGTATTTTTATTTTGTAGTTCACACTTATATTTGTATCTTATAGTTCACACATGTATTGGTATTTGTTAATTCGCACCGTCATTTATATTTTATATAATTCAAACTTGTATTTTATAAAACAGTTTTGTAATTGTATTTTATAATTGAGTTTATATTATATTGAATTATATTTGTATTGTGGTTTTATTGTGTTTGTATATTAGATTATATTTGTATTTGTAAGTTGATTCAATATTGTAGTTAGCCGTTATTAAGTACAATTTATCATTTGTATTTGTATACAAACATGTAAAAGCATTAAATTTGTTTTCTTGATTCTAGAATATATAATGTATCATTTGATACAAATTTAATGTTTTGTATTTGTATGTCTAAATTATTATTCTTATTTGTAAATAATCAAATATCACTTGATACAAATACAATTACAAATAAATGAAACAAATGATTTTACAAATACAAATGCATGTATAAAAACTTGAATTGTATTTATTTGTATCACTAAATACAACTCGTTTCAATAAATACAAATAAGGATTCGTAGAAAGAAAATCAATCGTTTCTTTTCAATAGTTAAAAAATACAAATGATAGTTCACACTTGTATTTGTATGTTATGATTTGCATTTATATTTGTATTTTATAGTTCACACTTGTATTTTTATGTTATAATTCGTATTTGTATTTATATTTTGTAGTTTACACTTGTATTTGTTTTTGTTAGTTCGTACAAATAAAAAGAAAGAAAAAAATGAAAAGGAAAAAAGGGAGAAAAAATGAGAGAAAAAATAGAAAAAAGGAAAGAGAGTAATAGAAAATAGTAAAAAGAAAAAAAGAATAAAGGGAAAAAAGAAAAAGGTGAAAAAAGAAAAAAAAAAGAGAAAACAAAAAAAAAAAAAGAAAAAAGAAGAAAAAAACTGAAAAGGAAAAAAAGGAGAGTAATAGAAAATAAAGGAAAAGAGAAAATACATGAGAGGTGCTATGAATTGTAATTAAAGATAATTAATAGACAAGATGGGCTATAAATTATAATTAATTGAAGCTTGAGCTTAATATGGTATTTAGGAGTCTATTATGTAGTTATTCTATAAAATATCCGTGACAAGATTGAGAAGAAATTTTACATTGATCAAAACCAATATGGACTTGGCTTTCCCAGTCAAGATTAACTACCATCAAATTTAAACCATCTTATTTTAAGATCTTTCTTCCAACACCTAGAGGAACGGAGCAAACATTTGGGCTGTAGTACCAGAGTAATTATATTTAATGTGCTTATAATGAACATAGTTCTGCCTGAATAACACACATTATACAACAGTCATGAAGTAATAGTAGTGTCTGAATAACACACGTTACACAACATAGTCATGTAGTAATATCAAAACCACCAAACCATAAAATAGTATCCTTTCAAACAAACTTCATCATCACAAGTCCATCCTCCATTCGTTTTCTGTTCCACTGTGCCTTGCACCCTTTAATCTTCCTTAGGATTTATGTTGCTTTCCTTTTTCTCTTCCAGAGTACATTTTGGGTCCAGATCAAAGTCACACTCTTCACAATAGAATGACCATATTTGTCCAACCTGACTGCATCCATCACAATTGTAACCCAAACGCTTAGAAAGAAGTTCATGCTTAATTTTCTTAGGCCACCCTTTTACCATTTCTGCAGTTTCTACATTAATCTCCTTCATACGCTTCTCGGTGAATGAAAAAGCCTTAGCACCATGACACATGATCAAATTTCTCACTCCAGTTGTAACAATCTTCCCTGATGGACCAAGAGCAACCAACGTTGGTATGCCACGAACTTCTAATAGGTGGCTCAAAGATGCCTTCCTCTTATCACCAAAGGGAAAAGCCTACCACGACATTGTATAAAAGTAGTCATCAAATAAGGTTTGATCTTGGCCACTAGATATTAAAATCAGTTAAGATTTCTATGTCAAGTTTACTTTTGTTATAAGTTCCAAAGTTATTAGAAGGTTTTAAAGGGTTAGCTTAGGACTATTTTTTGTCTTGGGCACCATGTGACGTCCAGGGTGTATTTTCGGGGCATTACATTTTTCTAGTTTATACTTCTTATTCAGTTGAGGATTACGGTAAGATCTATTTCAGAGAGTTGGTGAGGTTCCATGGAGTCTCATTGCCTATTATTTCTAATAGAGGTACTCAGTTTACTTCTCACTTTTGGAAGGCTTTTTAAAAGGGCCTTGGTACCCAAGTTCATCATAGCATAACTTTTCATCCTCAGACAGATGGTCAGGTAGAGAGGATAATTCAGACTCTAGAGGAAATATTGAGAGCATGTGTTATTGACTTTAAAGACAGTTTGGATGATCCCTTACCTTTGATCGAGTTTGCCGACAAAATTAGTTATCACTCTAATATTCAGATGGGTCTGTTTAAGGCTCTCTATGGGAGGAGATGTAGATTTCCTATTTGTTGGTTTGAGGTAGGAGAAGCTACTTTGATAGGGCTGGATTTAGAATTTGATGCGATGGAGAAACTTTAGCTAATCAGGAAAGGCTGAAGACAATCCAAAGCCATCAAAAATCCTATGCAAATGTGAGGAGAACAGATCTTGAGTTTGAAGTTGGGAATTTGGTATTGTAGACACCTAATTTTGTCCCTTCCAAGTTTAATTTTATTTATTTTTAGCTCATATTACAACACAACCTCATCCATATGATTATACCCTACAAAAATAAAAAAATAACAACCCTTAACAAAATTCCTAACAAATTTTATCTTGTTTTAATTTATCCTAACAAACTTTACCCTAATCACCTACTCCCAATCCAACCCTACCTTTACCCTTACCTTTCTCTACCCCATTCACGTGACCCCCTCCCCCCTATATTGTCTATACATTTTTCTTGCCATTTTTCCATATATGGACCAGATAACAAACATAATCAAAAGAGGGGTCCACGTGTAGATTCCTTTTTCTTCTTTTCCCTTTTCAATTGAGAAGATATATACAGGGAGGTCATATTTTATTTTTCTTCTGGTGGGGACACATGTACATATATGAGGGGCCCATGGGAATTTTCACACTCTAACCATATATACACACACAACATATTCATCCAAAAAGGAGGGAGGTTCTTTTATTTTTTTAGAACCCTGGAGAAAACACACCTATACACTCATCACGTCTCTTTTATTTTTCCCTCACACATAAAAATCGTACACAAGAGAGATTGAGAGGGAGAGAAGAGAAATTAAGAGAGATCGGGAGAGACGAGAGAGAATGAGGTAGAGAATACAGAGAGAGGAAAGAAAACAGTAAAAAGTAGAGAAACCAAATTGACAAACAAATTTCACGGTGAATTCTCATCGGAAATGATATCTTCGGCAAAATCCGATTCCCCCACCCTAAAATCTGATCTGCAAACTCCCTCGGAGCACCGGCGATGGGGATCATCACGAGAAAACATTGAATCCAGCTTCATCGCCTACTAAAAGTTCCTAAACTAGTGACAAGAATCAGTCATAGCAGCGTTGGTGCTTTAGTTTAGGCTTGGGATTGACTGACATCCATTAAAAAATTTTGAGTTAGGCTCAGAATGGTTATTTGACTCGGATTTGAGCTGGTTCATCTGGGTTGAGGTTCTTTGGGAGGTTTTCAGATCCGTCTTTGTCTTTCGATTGTGAAATTGATATACAAAAAACTTATTTGAAGGTCCAATTCTACTCTTTCTCATTTTTATTTCACTATATATAATTGATGCCGTGATTCTTGTTGATTCGTAATGGGTTGATGATACATATTTTGAGTGTGTTTGAGTTTTCTTTAATTGTTGTGGCTTGATTGGTTGATTCTTATATTGAAATTGGTTAATTGATTGGGAATAAGTGGAACGGTATTGAAACTTGATAAAAAGGTGAATTTTGGTTGGTTTGATTCTTGGGTTGTTATTTGACTTGAAACGAACGTTAATAGAAATTGATATTATCATATTTTAGGTCGAGAGGAAATAGATAAATTCTAAGTCGGGTAGACAAAAGTAGGGACTGTGTATGGTTGAATGATTTGAAATTTTGTTGAATAGTTTGATTTTCTCGCACTAAAAATGTATTCATTTGGCCGAGGAATTCCTCGAAGGATGTGTATTGATTTATCCGGAGAATTCCCCGAAGTACTTTGTACTTGGAAGATGTTTGTGGTGAAGGTCCGAGGCATCGAGTAAAGCAGTGGAGCGTATTAAAGGATTATTCTATGGTAGAATAGATTTATATTTCTGCATAATTTATTCCTGGACTGTATCATTTGAACTAGACATTATTCTGGTTTTGAATTTTTGTTTGATTTGTTTGTTCACTTGTTTTGGGTGTTTGTGTGGTTTATGAAACCATAATGTTAAATAATCCAATACACTTCACAAAGCGACCGTGGTCAAACCACGGGATCGAGGGGTGCCTAACACCTTTCCCTCGGTCAACAGACCTTAGCCAGAATCTATGTTCGCAAGCTAGTTTTAAAGAGTCAAAACAGTTTTGAAAAGGATTTTCCAAAGGTGTCTTGGCACACCATATTATGCCAAGTGGAGACTCTGAATTTTCATGCAAATAATCCTTTTTGAAACAAAAAGTCATCTTTTGTCACCCAATAAATAAAACCCTTTCAATTTTTAAAATGAAATCTTTTTCGAATTTAAAAAAGGGGTGTGACAGCTCTGGCGACTCTACTGGGGATTTTTTTTAGAATTTGAGCTTATTTTTTTGAGTTGTATCAGCTTAGTTTGATATTATGGGTGTATAAATATTTGGTTTGTGTTGTTGTTATCATCGTTGAGTGTTTACTTGCTATGTATTTATAGTTTTTCCTTCTATGTGTTACTACTTTATATCTGGCAACATTTGCATTACCTGAGTTAATTCTTTCTGCAACCAGTCTCGGAGTGCACGTCGTGCGCACGAACTCTAGTTGAGTCACCCTTATTTAGGAGGGGGAGCCGTCGGATGTATGGAGTAGGTGGAAAGCAAAGCAGCGACTATCGACCATATACTCCCCTGAACGGCCTTGTTAGTGAACCCCAACATAGGTCAGCCTTTAGGTCATGCTTATGTGCATCATATTGAGACCTAGCGGGGCCTACTTGGTCCTTTGTAAGATACTCTCCTCTAAAGCATCCTTACATGCTAATTGTTGCATTTTTTAGGATAACAGGGTCATTTGACGGACTGATCTGGGGAAAACATGTGCTAGAATTAAAGAAAGTGTATAGACAAGGAAAAAAAGGAAAAAGAAAGAAAAAGTGAGTCAAAAAAAAAAGAGTTTCGTAGTTTTTAGAGTTTTTTATGGCTTTTGTTTTTCACAATCTAAAAATTCAAAAAGATTTTTTTACCTTTCGCACTCATTTCCTCAAAAACATCAAAAATATTTTTCTTTTGTTCCTTTACCATGCATTCATAATTCAAAAATTTCAAAAAAATAAATTTAATTGAAGCTTTTTATAAAGAAAAAATTCAAAAAAGATGGTAGACGTTCTGTACATTTCATATAACTAAAATACGCAAAACGAATTTTCTTTCATAATTATTGGTGTCAGTTTTATGTGAAGTGTCAAATTGAAAAACTCAAAAAGATTTTATTGATGTCTTTCATCGTCTGTCTGTAATCGAGTTTCTCAGGTCAAGTCTTAGTTTGTTCTTTAATCCTTAATTGTCCAATCTAGATGAATTATAGACCCCTGATTCTCCTATCTCGGGAGTGAGATATGTAGGCAACCTATTGTGGGTTTCGGGATCTTATTTGAAAAATCTAAAATATAAAAGATTTTCTTCACTCTTCCTTTAAAGTAGGTGTTTCCGATACATCTTTAAAACAAAATCACAAAAAGGCTTTTTGGTAATAGCTTCAAATCTCATTTTCGTATCAAATTCAAAAATTGAAAACCCAAAAAGATTTTTCTTTGGTAATCATAGGTTTCATTTTATATAGGGAGTTTAAACCTGAAAAATGTAAAAAGATTTACGTCAATTCTTTTGACAATTTGTTATTTTTGAAGTTTCTGAAAAAGAAAAAAAGAAAGAAAAAAAGAATTAATTGGCCATTTTGGCAAGACTTCACGAACTACCACACCTGATTCTCCTCTTTCGGGGGTGAGATATGTAAGCGCCCTTCTTGGGTTCGGTGATTTTTTTTTAAGTTTTAAAGAAAAAATGTTGAACTCTAACATATTTGTTGCCTCTTGTTCAGTTAGTTTAAGGTGGTTGGTTTGTGGCTTCCTGACTGGTCATCCATATCACACCAAATCCAAAGGAGGGTTAGTTGTGTCCAACAAGGATATAGAGAATGACATTATGGATGAAACAAAGAGTCAGGAAATTGAGAGTTTAAAAAAAGAGAATTTGAGATTGTGACAATAAATGACGAAAATGTACCAAGCTTGGGCCAGTGGGTTGCCTCTATCTCCGTTCCCCTCTTTTGACCCTGCAAATACCTTAAGTCTTCTACCAAAATCGCAAAGTTAGTTTCCTTCTATTGTTGATGCACCACAGCATGCCTTAGAATCCATTCCACATCAAATGCACCTTAATACTTCCACCACTCTTTCTTTAGCTCCTTAGTATAAGTCTACCACATTCACAGCACCACATACCGTCTGTGCTTTTGTTGCTCAACCTTCTTCTAAGGCTTCCACTTTGGCTATCAATCCAACAATTGCGCTTCCCCAGTCCACTAGTGAATCTACATTCAATACGCTTGATGATCATTGTTATACTCTTGAGCCTACTATTGAATCAAGTTGACCACCAAAATTTCTTACTAAGAAGCCTAGCATTATAGAAGAGCTAGAGGAAATGGTTGGGAAATTTAAGAGTGTAGAAAATGATATGAAAATTTCCTTGGGACTTGTAGTCTATGAAGATGATGTTTCATATAAAAACTGGGTCATGTGGTCAAGTGTTAACCTTTCTCCAAGCTTTGAGATATCAAAATCTGAGGAGCTTGGTGGACAACATGATTCTGTGAAACATTTAGGACAATATCACAATCAATCAAGGGAAACTGACGGAAAGAAGAAGGAAAACGCACCTATTGTCGTGTCAGGACCAAAGAAGAGTTTAAGAGGTCCAACTCACCAATACTATCAGCCTCAATCTCTAGCTTACATATCAAACCACTTACTCATCTGCAACATGGTTCCTCTTTTCAAAATCCAAGGAGTTTCATTCTTCTTCCTCAATGTCCTTTAAACAATGCACAATGGTGTACCCATCCATCTTTTCATCCACAATGTCATGCATCTTTCTCTCAACATCGTCCTCGACCCCGATAAATTTACAAAGGAACCTCTAAATCCAAGTTTTATTCGAGGCCAGAGTTTGCAAGGAGGAGGAAGGAAAAGGATAATTTCACTCCTAATGGGGAATCCTATGCCATTTTGTTCCAGAGATTGAGACAGATGGGCATGATTACTCCTCTCCTTGGGCACACTCCTAATTATTGTTTAAGAAATTTTGATCCTAATGTATGGTATGCGTATCATTCTGATGCTCAGAGTCATAGTATTGAAGATTAAAAAGATTTGAAAAAAGAAATTGAAAAGATGATTCAAGATGGACGAATTATGATGCAGAACATTGACAGTGAGGAAAGCTCCAGTCATGTTGATAGGCAACCAATTGGATAAGTTGTCAGGCTGAGCAATTGAGAAGTCACCCCTCTCCCTACTAGGAAGAGGTTTGGTAGTTTGGTTTTTTTCTTTTCTGTTTTCCAAAATATTTCAGGGTTGTAGTTCAGGATTTATCTTGTTTTGTCCCTTTTTCATTTAAGTTCGAACCCTCTATCTTTTATTTCAATTAAATAGAGTGTCCCTTTTTCCCTTTGTGTTCAAATATATGTTATTTGTTTTTTTTCTTCACATAGTGCATTTTATGTTGATTCTAGTGATATGACATGCTAGCAGAATTTTCCGTCAGATCTTAAAATTCAATTTAACCATGAAACATTGAATTAGAGGTTTAAGTTAGTAAAAGAGAACATCTGAGAAAATAGGTAGAGTGTTGAGATATTTGTTGACAAGTTGAAGCCTTCTTTGAAAATTAAGGCACTTATTTTGAGAATCACAAGAATAACTTAGTCATCAATTGGAAGAAATATCTGTATTAGGTCAAATAGTGGCTGAGTGAGCAGAACAAAAATCAATTCCACGAAAGTACTACTCATTTAAATATGAGGAATGTATAATAAAGGTGGAGTTGTATGTTTGACAAGTGTAGAAGAAGAAGTGATACACATGCTCAGTTAAAGTTAGTGCTGTTAAAGCATCGCAAATGATCTTCATATTTCACTTTATATTGCATGTGTGTACTTGCATTCTCAAGGATTGATATGATGAAGGCATTTTATTCTGCTATCCAAACATTGGGTCATCCTTTGTTTACCCCATTTGAGCCTTAGTGTTATTTTCTTTCATACCCCTCCTTTGGAATCAAGATATAGTCCACAAAGCTCAAAAGAAAAGTGTCAAGTAAAAGAACATGGTTAGAAAAATGTGTCAAATGAAAGAAAAGAAGAGTGTTAAGAAAAATAAAGCCAGAAAAGTTTCAAAGAGAAAAAGAAGTGAGTCAGAAAAAAAATGAAATCAAAATCAAGCAAAAGAACAATTCGCTTGAACTACACGAGACCTGATTTTCCTCTTTTAGGGGTGAGATACGTAGGCTGCCCTATTCGGGACTTGGTCCAACCAAATAAACAATTTAGAGTCACCCAGTCAAAAGAAACTGGGGCATGAGGTAATCCTCATTATTGAGTTGATTCCAAAAGTTATAAGTCCTACCCAATAAATAATTTAGAGTCATCCACTTCAAGTGTTGTTTGGGCCCCATGCCATTCTTTCTTTCTAACCTATCCTAATGTCAAGTTACAACCAAAGAAAGACCTTCAGATCAATATTTCAGAATGTTAAGGCTAAGCTTGTAGTGGATGTGATGACACATTTTGGGAACTACTTGTCTTCCTAAGCATAAGGAATCAAGGGAGAAATGAAAATAAGAGTCTTATCTGTGAAAACCCTCATGGGCATCGTAAGATGAATGTAAGCTGAGAGAGACAACAATGAGAGAGTTTTATTAGTGAAAACCCTTACGGGAACTGTAAGACGACGATGAGTTAAGAAAAATTAAAATAAGAGAGTCCCATTGATGAAAAACCCTTGCGGACACCATAAGGCAATGGTGAGCTGGGAAAAAAATAAGAGAGGCTTGTCTGCAAAAACCCTTCAAGGAGCCACTAGCCAAATAATGTCTTAAATGCAATTAACCTAATGAAGAAACTTAATTTTGAGGTCATTAACTCAACAACAATTGGTAGAAAGTTCTGGATGGAAAGATCATGCATTTTAATCCGATATGCATGTCATAATCATTAGAATTGAGTGTCATTTTTAGATAAAATTTTCTTTCATCTTTTTCAATAGGTACATTCATTATCGTTTTTGTTTTTCTTCTTCTCTTTAGTTATATTCTTATTTTTCTTGAGTCAGTTATCCAAATAAAGCAAAAATTATTGTTATATTTGACTTGTCTTTAAGTTAAGTCCATGTCAAAACAAGTGAGAAATGATTTCAAAACTGGCTACTAACTTCTTTAATTACACAAAGCACAACAGAAGAGTCAGCACATGAAAGAGACATGATTGTTAGCCAAAATAAGGCATGAGGAAAGTTTTGTCAAATAGATAAGTTTGAAAACTTATGGAAATACCAAGGTTCAAGGGGTTTATCTGAGGAGCATGGCAAAACAGAGATACTAGATCAAGGATTTCGGAGCCTAAAAAACAAAGACCGTAATTTCTCACTTCTACAAATGCAAGAGGAAATGTTGTTGCACAAGTTTGGTAATCAAAACCATAGTAAAACTCATAATTCAAGATCTCTTGGAGATACACTTGCTTGTCAAAGAGATGCATTTCCTTGAAAAATTCAAGTGACATTTGTAAGGAGACGCACTTCGTTGTTTGGGTAATTCAAGCAGCATTTGTAGAGAGACGCACTTCCATATTTGGGTAATTCAAGTGGTATTTATAAGTAGACGCACTTCCTTATTTGGGAAATTCAAGCAAAATTTATAAGGAGATGCACTTGCTTGATTGGTAATTCAAGCTGTATTTGTAAGGAGACGTACTTCCTTATTTGGTAATTCAAGTGGTATTTGTAAGGAGACGCACTCCGTTGTGTGGGTAATTCAAGAAGCATTTGTAGAGAGACGCACTTCCATATTTGGGTAATTCAAGCAGTATTTCTAAGGAGACACACTTCCTTGTTTGGTAATTCAAGTTGCTTTTGTAAGGAGTCTCACTTCCTTGTATGGACAATTGAAGCAATATTTGTAAGGAGACGCACTTCCTTTTTTTGGTAATTCAAGCAAAATTTGTAAGGAAATGCACTTCCTTGTTTGGTAGTTCAAGTGGTATTTGTAAGGCGATGCAATTCCTTGTTTTGTAATTCAAGCAGTATTTGTAAGGAGATGCACTTCCTTGTTTGGGTAATTCAAGCAATATTTGTAATGAGATGCACTTTTTTGTTTGGATAATTCAAACAACATCTGTAAAGAGACGCACTTCCTTGTTTGGGTAATTCAAGCAGCATTGTTAAGGAGACACACTTCCTTGTTTTGGTAATTTAAGCGGTATTGGTAATGAGACTCACTTCCTTTTTTTGGTAATTTAAGAGGCATTGGTAAGGAAACGCACTATCCTGTTTAGGTATTTCTAGCAACATTTGTAAGGAGACGCACTTCCTTGTTTAGGTAATTCAAGCAACATTGGTAAAAGGAGACACACTTCCTTATTTTGGTAATTTAAGCGGCATTAGTAAGGAGACGCACTTCCTTGTTTTGGTAATTTAAGAGGCATTGGTAAGGAGATGCACTTTCCTGTTTGGGTATTTCTAGCAATATTTGTAAGGAGACGCATTTCTTTGTTTGGGTAAATCAAGTGGCATTTGTAAGGAGACATACCTACTTGTTTGGGTAATTCAACCTGCATTTGTAAGGAGATACATTTCCTTGATTTGGTAATTCAAGCAACATCTATAAGGAGACATACTTCCTTGTTTGGGTTATTCAAAGCAATATCTATAAGGAAACACACTTCCTTATTTGGGTAATTCAAGCGACATTTGTAAGGAGACGCACTTTGTTGGTTTTATAACTCAAGCAACATTGGAGCCCGCCTAAAGCACAAGGCGAATAAATAGAAAGTCAAGCAACAAAGTGAAACAATTGAAAGCCAAGCAATAAATTGAAAAATTGTAAGTCAGGAGCCCGCCTGAAGAATAAGGTAATGAAACTCAAGTCAAGAGTTCAAAAGAAACTGCATATTTAGGACTTTTGTAATTTTATTTATCTTTTTAACTCTTGTAATTTTTCATTTTTTGATGTAATGACAGAGCCACGACTGAAACCTTGATGGGACCTCACTCGACTCTCTAACACGGTATAGTTTATCTCCTTCCAATCTTTTGAGATACCTATCACTTGATTCCCTCATAACTTGGGTAGGTAGGATGTCCTAAGTCAAGACTTTGTGTCCCTCTTTCCTTCTATTTTATTCTTTTAATAATGGTAGGGACAAAATTCTGTCTCATTGTCTACTTCTTTATTTGAAAACACTTCATGTTTACATTCAAAGGGGCATACTGTAGACACCTAATTTTGTCCCTCCTAAGTCCAATTTTATTCATTTTTAGCTCACATTACCACACACCCTCATCCATATGATTATACCCCACAAAAATACAAAAATAACAACCCTTAACAAAATCCCTATCAAATTTTATCTTGTTTTAATTTATCCTAACAAACTTTATCCTAATCGTCTACTCTCAACCCCACTTTACCTTTACCCTCACCTACCCCTAACCCATTCACGTGACCCCCTCCCCTCTTATATTGTTTATATATTTTTTTTGCCAGTTTTTCATATATGGACCAGATTACAAACACAATCAAAAGAGGTGTCCACGTGTAGATTCCTTTTTCTTATTTTCCCTTTTCAATTGAGAAGATATGTACAGAAAGATAATCTTTTCTTTTTCTTCTGGAGGAGACAAATGCACATACATGAGGGGCCCGTGGGAATTTTCACACTCTAACCATATACACACACACAAAATATATTAATCCAAAAAAGAAGGAGGTTCTTCCATTTTTTGAGAACCCAGGAGAAAATAAACCTGCACACTCATCACGTCTCTTTTCATTTTCTCTCACACACAGAAATCACACACACAGAGAGATTGAGAGGGAGAGAAGAGAAATTAATAGATACTGGGAGAGACAAGAGAGATCGAGGGAGAGAATATAGAGAGAGGAAAGAAAATAGTAAAAAGTAGAGAAACTAAATCGAAAAACAAATTTCATGGTGAATTCTCACCGGAAATGATATCATCAACGAAATCCGATTACCCCACCCCAAAATTCAATCTGCAAACTTCCTCGGAGCACCGACTATGGGGATCATCATGAGAAAACATTGAATCTATCTTCATCTCCTACTCATTGTTCCTAAACTAGCGACAAGAATCAGTCATAACAGCATCGATGCTTTAATTTAGGCTTGAGATTGACTGAAAGCCATTAGAAAATTTTGAGTTGGGCTCAGAATGGTTATTAGTCTCGAATTTGAGCTGGTTCGTCTGGGTTGAGGTTTCATGGGAGGTTTTTGGATCCAACTCTATCTTTCGATTGTGAAATTCGATACAGAAAAAGCTCATTTGAAGGTCCAATTCTACTCTTTCTCATTTTTATTTCACTTTATATAATTGATTTCGTGATTCTTGTTGATTTGTGATGGGTTGATATACAAATTTTGAGCGTGTTTGAGTTTTCTTTAATTATTGTGGCTTGATTGATTGATTCTTATATTGAAATTGGTTTATTGATTGGGAATAAGTGGAAAGGGATTGAAACTTGATAAAAAGGTAAATTTTGGTTTGTTTGATTCTTGGGTTGTTGTTTGACTTGAAACGAAAATTAATTGATTGATATTATCATATTTTAGTTCAAGAGAGGGAATAGATAAATTCTATGTTGGGTAGGCAAAAGTAGGGATTGTGTATGGTTAAATGATTTGAAATTTTGTTGAATAGTTTGATTTTCTCGCACTAAAAATGTATTCATTTGGCCGGAGAATGCCTCAGAGAATCTGTATTGATTTATTTGGGGAATGCCACGAAGTACTTTATACTTGGAACATGTTCATGGTGAAGGCTGAGGCGTTGGGTGAATCAGTAGAGTGTAGTAAAGGATTAGTCTAGAGTAGAATATATTTATATTTTCGCATTATTTATTCTTGGACTGTATAATTTGAATTGGACATTATTCTGGTTTTGAATTTTTGTTTGATTTGATTGTTTTCTTGTTTTGCGTGTTTTTGTGGTTTATGCATCCATAATATTAAATTAGCCGATACACTTCACCAAGTGACCATGGTCAAACCATGGGATCGAGGGGTTCCTAACACCTTCCCCTCAATCGACAAAATTCCTTAACCGAAATCTCTATTCGCAAGCCAGTTTTATAGATTCAAAATAGTTTTTAGAAGGATTTTCCAATGGTGAGTTGGCTCACTAGATTATGCAAAGTGGCAACTCTGAATTTTCATGCAAATAATCCTTTTCGAAACAAAAAATCATCTTTTGTCACCCAATAAATAAAACCGTTTCAAACATTAAAATGAATCTTTTTCGAAGTTAAAAAAGAGGTGTGACAGGTATATCTAAAAACCTCTCTCATAAAGTGAGTGAAGAGATTCGGCAAGAAAGGAAGCTTAGCCCCGATATGTTAGCTCTTACAAAATTTTGAGCCATTTTAGAAAGGTAGCTTATCAGCTAGAGTTGCCTACAGATTTGCCATCAGTGCATTTGGTATTTCATTTTTCTTTATTAAGGAAGTGTATCGGTGATCCAGCTATTGTAGTTCCTTAAGAAAGCACATATTTTCAGGATAGCCTTTCTTATGAAGAAATCTTGATAAAGATCCTTGATCATCATATTCGTACAGTTAGGAAAAAAGAAGTTCACTTGGTCAAATTTCTTTTGCAGAAGAAGTCTGTTGAAAGAGCCACTTAGGAAGTAGAATCAGGTATACATACCAAGTACCCACATCTTTTATCTACAAACTCAAACTTAGATTAAGGTAACTATTCTCTTTTGATTGTCTCTTTTCAATTCTCAGTTCCTGCTATATAATCATTCTCAAGTCATTGCATGCATTTATGAAATCAGTTTAGTCCGTGTATCATGTTTCAGACTCAGTCATGTAATCATGTTTCTAGTTATAAATTTTCAGTGTAAGATCTCAATTTTCAAAGTATTCTCAGCTTAATCAGTCTCATTCGAGGATGAATGTTCCCAAAGAGGAGATATTGTAATACCCTGTACTATTCTTAACTCAGTTCAGCTATTAGTTGCATGCATAAGGGGCATAAAGCCTGACTTCATTAAATGTTGGGGACTTAGTCAGTTTTAAGGCCTCTTAACTTTGAGGATTTTTAAATTTATCTTCCTAATCCTTAAATGTTGGGTTTTGAGTTAATTCCTGTTCAGGGTCGTAAGAAGCATGTCTCGGAGAAGTTTTAAATTTTTTGGATGAGTATTAGGTCATGTTTTGATCATAAATCCAGCAAGTCACTGCGATAGCGTCATTCACAGTATTATTCCCATTGGCACATACACCACATTGCGGTGAGCAAAATGCACCACAACAATTAGACTGTATCACGGTGAGCATGCTAAATATAGTTACAAATTTAAATGCTTGAAGGGAAATTGTGTCTTCTCCCATTAATATAATTCATTATATCATGACTTATATAATAAGTTAGGGCATTATTTGCCCCTCTTCTTCAATTTTCCTACCAAGAAAACCCTCTTTATCTCCCAAGAACATCAATTCAATTAGTTTCTCTCCATGGAAACAAGAATTCATGTTCCCAAATCCAAGAACCTACAAGAAAGCATCAATATTGGTTCTTCTCTTTAAATATTAAGGGTTTAAGGTATGTTTGATGTTCATCCATGGGCCTTTTTCACCCAAGGAGTCCAAAAAGCCCATTTTGTTCTTCAATCATGAGTTTTACATGTAAAAGTTGAACTACGTCCATGGATATCTTGATAGTTTGATTTCAAGTTATGATTATATGTGTTTCCAAGTGGAATGATCCATTACATGTTTTAAATATTGAAATTTTCACATTTAAACCCATTCATGGTTTTAGTATTGTAACTATGTTATTATCACATGCTTCACCCATTCCCATGCTTAATTTTATGACTCCTATATGTTTGATGAATTGCCTAAGTTTGAGTTTTTAAAAATGGGTCCCTATTATGGTTTTTAAGGCTTTTATATGGCATTACTATTACTCTATTCAGTGCTGGTGGGTTATGAACACCCGATACCCAGTTTCTTGCATGATTTCAGTATCCTCAGAATGATTTTAAATAAACCAAGAATATTGTCATTCAGTTAGTGATTATGGAGAGTTTTAAGCTTAGTTAAACTTAGTTAAGTTTACTAATTAGTGTCATATAGTTAGGAGTAGGATTCAGCACCCAGCGAACCCAGGGATGGGGGCATTCCTACCAGTTTAGGGTATGACCCTTAGTAGCAATCCCTGAGTTATAGAACTTTGTAGCTAGCATAGTTGGAGATATCTTCCTACTATTTTAGGGTTGACACATATCTCATGAGTTCTCTTGCAAGTATAGGGTGACTTTTTAGTCCTTTGGGACAGTAGTTTAGTGGATCCACACAACCAGTGTTAGTATCCGTGGCATGGTACTGACACCCTTCCAACTGGGATTACAGGTCGGACCCCGATTAGTTCAGATTCGGGAATATTGGTTAGATGACACCTCCTACAGTATCAGTGCAGTATTCAGAATAGAATTCAGTTCAGGCTTGCTTTACCAAAGCATTCAGATTACCAGTTATTCAGTTATCAGATTTCAGTATTTCGGTTTATAGATTATTTCAAAAATATTATATGCTTGGTCTTTCATTCTCAGATAGTTCATTTTCTCATGCAATCATGATCTGTTGTCTCATGCTATTTATTTATTACTTATTCCATATACACGGTACCTTATGTAAATCATCCCAACCTCATCTCATATACTAGTACATTCAAAGTAATGACCACATACTCTTTTTTGCACTATGATGTGTTATATCATAGGTTCGGAAGCACAATTTCCAGACCTGACTTAGACAATTCAGCATTACAGTGGTAGAAGTAGTGGTGAGTCCTCATCCTTCGAGGACAAGTTTATCTATCATTCAGCTATTTTCGTATTTCTTTTTCCTAGTCAGTTGGAGTTAGTTAGGGGTTTGTCCCATCAACTCCATAGTCAGTCTTAGAGGCTTTTCAGAAATTCTGACAGTTAATTAGTTTATCAGTCGTATAAGTTGGGATTTAGTATTTTTTTTGCAGATGTTATAGACTTGTGATTGAACGACCTTTTCAATATTCAGATTGGTTTTACCTTATTAGTTTATCTTTTGCGTACATATTTTATTACTAATTTACTTAGTGCTCATAGTAGGTACCAACTCATGGGTTAGTTTGTGGTCACTTATGACCGTAAGCACCAATGTCGTGACTAGGGGGTAGCCTCGGGTCGTGATAGCAGGTAGCAGGAGCAAGTCGCAGACGCAATAAAATCTTTAGTGGGACCAATTTTTAATTCAAATTTTTGGCCCACCAACACTTACATATGACCTAAAATAGTCTCCCATCCTTACTTTAATATCCTTAGATTTATTCCAATTCATTCAAATCCTCAAAACTTCACTTTTTACTTTGAATTCAAACTTTCCTTTTAAAATACAAACTAACCCCACACTTAAATAAAGGCTAAATTGACACTTGTTTGAGATACCAACTTTTTCCAATACACTAAAAACAAGTTCAAACTTTGGTTTTGCTTTATTTCTTCATTGTTCAATTTCGAGTCTTCATAAAAGAGGTAAATCTCTAGACTCCAAATGGTTATTTATTGACCTATTCATTATTTAAATAAGTTTTCATGTGTATTCCATTGCAAAATATATAGAATCTATCATGATATTTTGTAGGATCCTTGAAGTAACATAAAATCTTAATGTAGGGCCTTGTTTTGAATTAAAATCTAAAGTTAGGCCCCAACCAGAATTGAACTTGAATGAATAAAGTAATATCACTAGTTGAGCAAGTTTGTTTGCTATGAAATTCATGATTTTTGATAGGTGTGTGCACATTGGACTTTTTTGGATTTCAAATAGGTTATATGGGTATTAAAACTGTGGAAAAATTTGAACTTTTGAAATTTTTAATTTTTGTTCTACTTTTGCCATCCGTCATTTTTATTGGAAACTAACAACTAGTTTTTTAGGTACATATGACATCTAAAGTTAGGAAGAAGAAGAAGGTTTATACCTTGAGGAGATAAGAAGAGTTTCCTAAGCCTAGTGGTTTAGTGGAGGAGTATCCCAGGCAGCAACATAGAGATACTACATTAGGGGTGAGACACAGAGCTACTAGAAGGTAGATGTGCCAGGTTTCTCACACAGTTGTAGCTCAACCATAAATTAATTTAGCACAGATATAAACCCCACATACTCCTCCACCAGATGATGATGATGAAGTGGAGACTGATTTTGAGACTACTCAATAGGTTGGTGCCTAGGACCCTTAGACTGTGGAGTGGTCCCAGGATTGATCTGAGGAGGTAAAGCAGGAAGAGTCATCAGTGGTACCCCATTTTGAGTAGGGCACCACTACTTATGTATAGCAGTAAGATGTAGCCTAATCTGAGGAGGGTATAGAGTATCCTTCCCATGATACATCAGTACAGCAAGGAGAGATTCCCACACCCATACATACCTTAAAAGTACCTCTTGATGATGGAAACCCGAGGTGGGGTATGGAAGTGATGCGGGAGATATTTGATATAGACATTCATATTTGATAGGTAGGTATGCCTACGTGGGTTATTTATGAGGAGCGCCAAATCGATCTATCGAGACTATGTCGAGTTCCATAATTATGGGCTGCATTTGATCAATATCAATTAGAGCAGATGACGAGACCATTTGGTTCTTATGGATCATCTAAGGTGTGTGAGTTTTATGCATCATATTGAACTATAATAGTCCTTCCTATGCGTAGTGCTTAAGGACTAGTTAAATTTTTGAAGTATCCATAGCTTGATCATATACTAGTTAGAGGGGTCAGAGTTGATATTTCAACAGAGACTATCCATAGAGTCATCAAAGGCCCATATTACATTACACTGCATCAATATCTGAGTGCTACTACAGAATAAAAGTCGCACATGATAGACACATAAGGTGAGAAGTGGAGCACGAATGAGAAGTGATTAATATAGCGAGGTAGATAGAAAACTATATTTCACCTTTGGATGATGGGATCCCTTAGATTGAGGGGCATAGTGTGATCAAGAAGGGTTTATTAACAATGAGGCCAAGTTTTTGTGGTTGCTGATCAAATATTGATTGTTCCCCGCTGCTTTCAATAATTTTTTTATGTAGGATTGAGCATCCCTGGTTGCTTGTTTAATTACCAGTTATGCTATTGATTTTGGTGCCATTCTCCGAAGTGAGATCTAGTACAACTTATTTGGGTAGTTGACTAATCTGTCATTCCCTTACATGATTTAGAGTTTGCATGATGAGGCCCGTGTACCTGAGATACCAAGAGTAGATGAGAGGATACTTGCGGTGATGACTATGCAGATAAAGTCTTTAAAGGATCTAGAAAGTCCATTCCTTTGCAAGAGATCTAGAGAGCAGACAATAATACCTTAGACCCAGACTGAGGGCCTAAAAGTTTTCACAGAGCCTGTTGATGTACATAGAAGAGATGTGGATGTTGGTATTGATATAGACATAGGGGAGTAGAGAGTGGCTCTGGATTTAAGTACATAGGGCGAGGGGCCACCAACTACTTTTTCTTCAGCCCTAAATTTACCTTTAGAGCCCATTGGCGTAAATTTAGAGCCTACTCTCCAATCCATTATAGCTCTTACTAAAGATATGATCACTATATCTTGAGTGTTTTTACAAAGCTTAGTGGATAGCCATAGGGCCACCAATGCTCGAGTAAGGGTTGTTGAGATTTAGATGACTACCCGATATGAGCAGATAATATTAGGGGTTCAGACTAGATTTAAGCAGGCAAAGGCCAGATGGGAAGCCACAAAGAGAGCTGCAATGTCTGAGCTACGTGTTGATTTCCAAGCAGGTCTTGATGAGTTTGAGAGATTGGTTACAATCTAATTCACAAATAAAGATACGCTAGATCTAGCCCAAATAAGAGAGGATTTGGATATACTACGAGTAGAGGTATGCTCTCTTATAGAGAACCATTTAACAGCCACTCTCTTAGTTATACCTTAGTGGTTCAATTATCACTTCCGAGAGCACTAAGACTGTTTGATTTCTTTGCACAGGATGAGGAGAAGGTCCTAGTAATTAAGTCTAAGAGATGTCACATTAGAGACTTATAGGATCCTGATATGCCATATGACTAGGCCACTAAAATCGATAAACATACTTTGATGGAATATACAGTTGTTGCTAGGCAGAGGCATATTTAGCTAGTAGTAGGTGCATTATCTAGTAGAGCATCGCCATCACCACCACCTTAGCCAGCTAATATGCCCCCATCTGGGGATGCTCATGTAATACCCCATATTTCTTAAGCTTAACTTAACTCTCAGTTCACGAGTTATCCAATATAAGAAAATTGAAACACTCAGCTTTTTTTAGTTTAAAGACTACCAATGCGTAGGAAATTCAATTAGCTTTCCAAAGATATAAAATTTGCCCAAATCCAATAACTGGGTAAGGAGTTATGGCAATTTTAAGTTTCAGTCGTTAAACACCGTCATTTTGATCACTAGCACGTCGCGGAGCCAGTCTAAATGACAATTTTCAATTTCTAGTAAAGCGACGTGATTGTACCACATCGTACCAAGATTCCAGGTCTCTTCAAAGGTGGTAATGTAATACCACCGCGTTGTGCCACCATGCATTTTTTCTAGTTGGAAATTCCAGAGACACGGCGTAATAGCGCCACTCGCTCTAAGGGTGAAAATTGGGACATATTAGTTAATTACAAGGTTTAACTTCCAAGGTCTTTTAGGTCCTTTTACCCGTATTCTAGTCAGCCTAAATATGGGATTAAATCCCTAAATAGCCTATTATCCCATTATTTGCTCACTTATCTCAAGAAATTAACGCTTTCTCTCTAAAATACAAAACCCTAGCTTCAAGAATCAAGGTCAAAACTCATGTATTTCTTCAAGAACCTTCAAGAACTAATAACCCAAGGTATATTAGGGAATCATATATGGGTCCTTTTTACCCATAGAGTCCATGAATCCACTTTTAAAACTTCAAGATCTACGATTCATGATTTATATGCTTAAAATTTTATTGTATTAGTGTTGTTGATATTAAATGAGTTCCAATTCACGATTAATTGTAGATTCAATGAAGTTTGAATTGCATGTATATTGAATTGTGAAATTCCCATGTCATAATCCATGAATTTGCAAGTAAAGGCATTGTAATTGCAATGCTTATGTATTCACCATGATTATGTGCATTAAGTTGTGCTCTCTAGGTGGTTGATTGAAATGTCCTTATGAATGATTTAATAAAATCATGGCATGTTAGTATATGTATAAGCTTATGCGCTACAAGTGTTTGAGAAAATGTCTCTATGAATGATTATGATTTTCAAGAGTATATTATGCTTCATAGTATCGAGTCCTAGGGTATTTAATACCCGACAATTTAGTTGTGTACCTAGAGCTAGTGTCAGTTACAGAAACTCAATCATGTCACAATCAGTTATAGAAC
Organism: Capsicum annuum; assembly: GCF_002878395.1. Classification (NCBI taxonomy): domain Eukaryota; kingdom Viridiplantae; phylum Streptophyta; class Magnoliopsida; order Solanales; family Solanaceae; genus Capsicum; species Capsicum annuum. The sequence continues at coordinate 56,537,468 of NC_061121.1, read as the reverse complement.
TCAGGAAAATTCAGTAAACTCAGTATCAGTTTAGTACAATCAGTTTGGTGTCTTTTAGTTAGGACTAGGATTTAGCACCGAGTAAGCCCAAGGATAGGGACTCTCTGCCAGTAGAGGGTGTGATCCTTAGAAGAAATTCTTACATTCCAGAACTACATTTCCAGATTAAGGGTTGATGAGGTGGTTTAACCTAACAGATGAGGGTTCCACTATTCTCATTAGAGTACCTACCAAATGAGGGTAACTCTTCAGCTTATCTTTACCCGTGGCAAAGTACTAACACCCTTCCAACTGGGGTCACATGTTGGACCCCAACATAGTTATCTTATTTGGGGAATATCGGTTAGATGATTACCTCCTGCACCCTTAGTTTAAATCTTCAAAATAGAACTCAGTTTAGTTCTACAGAATTAGAATTATCAGATACAGTCAATAAGTCTTAGTAAAACAATTATTAGTAACTTCAAACATCAGTTACTCAATATTAGAATTCAGGACTTAGCTTCAAACAAGCTTAGCAACAGTATTTATCTATGTGCATATTAGTACACACTTAGTATTTACAGTAGTATCAGTTATCCATGTACTCTCATGTTCAGTTACTCCATATCATATAGTTAGTTATTATTCATGCATATGAACCCTTGCATTCAGCACTACCCTATTTATCATACTAGTACATTCCACGTACTAACATATACTCTTTCCTTGTGGTATGATGTCTTATATCATAGATTTGGAAGCTTAGGTTCCCGACTGCACATAGATATATTCAGATTCATCTAGTAGCAATAGATTAGCAGTGAGACCTCATCATTCGAGGATGTTCTTTTGTTTCATTATTTTAGTAGACTCAGTATTTCAGTAGATGGAGTTAGTTGGGGAATTGTCATATCAAATCCACATTCAGACAGTTCAGTTTAGAGGCTTTTTAGACTAGTTTTTAGTCAGTTTTCAATTTTACAGATATTATCACAGTTGATATATTTTATTAGTATTTTAGATGTGTTGAACCTAATGTCTTTTTAGCCTATTATTCTTCATTTGTTATAGTATATTTATTTAGTGCTTATGGTAGATATCAGTCATGGGTTAGCTTGTGGTCTTTTGGGGTCGTAAGCATCGTGTATCATCTGGGGTACAGACTCGGGGTGTCATAAACTTGGTATCAGAGCCTAAGGTTCAACAGTGTCCTAGGAAGTCTGAAAGCTGCATCAAGTAGAGTCTTGTGTACACTTATGTACAGGAGGCTATGAGATATTTTAGGAAAAATTTCCCTTCTTTCAGTGTTTGTGTCGTGCAAGTGAGCATGAGCTCAAGTTAAACGCTAAGTTTAATCCATTTCCTTCTATCGTTTACAGAACATGCCTCCCAAAATAGCTAACGAAAGGAGAATTGGAAATCATTCAGTGCCTCAGCCCATTCAAGCAGATCCCTTGAACGATTATTCTCCCAAGTAGAATTTAGAGCTATATTCATAACTCTAGCCAACTCTGTAGCAGCTCAGAATGAACGGCCAACTATTATTCAGGGAAACACTGCTGCAACCAGAGTTCGGGAGTTCATTTAAATGAATCATCCCCTATTCTCAGGATTTAAGTCTGAAAAGGATCCACAGTAGTTCCTCAATCAAGTTTAGAAAGTCACAGACATTATGGGAGTGACTTCCAGTGAGAGTGTTGAGTTTGCTACCTATTAGCTATAAGATATATCTCATACATGGTTTAAGTAGTGGAAGGTAGATAGGGGAACTCATTTAGAGCCCATAGAGTTGGAAGAGTTTGCTACTAATTTCCTAGAGAGATTCTTTTCCTTAGAGATGAGAGAAGCCAAGATGTTATAGTTCATTAATCTCAGGAAGGGAAATATGAGTTTGGAAGAGTATTCCCTTAATTTTACTCAGTTAGACAGGTATGCTCCATATGTAGTAGCACATAGTAGGTCCAGAATGAGTAAGTTTGTATCTACGGTGTTATATAGTATGGTTAAGAAATATAGAACACCGATGTTGATTAAGGACATGGACATATCAGGACTCATGGTCCATGCTCAATAGATAGAAGAGGCTAAGATTAGAGAGAGAAAGAGAGGCAGTACAAAAGATCTAGAATAGGTAGCTTTAATTTCAATCAACCTAAGTCAGAGGGCAGAAACCATTCCTAGTTTCATCCAAACTCTTTAGTTCTAGATCCGTCCTTAGCCAGTGCTCTAGTACATAAGTTCAGAAATGGTAATAGTGATAGGGCGCCAGGATTTAAATCTCATGGAAGTGTCAGCATTTCTCGAACAAATCCTTTATGTTAGACATATGGCAGAAACTACAAGGATGTCTGTAGAGCTGGCAGTGATGTTTTTTTGGGTGTGGCAAGCCAGGCCACAGAGTCAGAGATTGTCCTTAATTAGGTTCTGAAGGTCAGAATACTCGTTCTTCAGCTTAGTCAGGTTACCCAAATCAGTAGGGTGCTGCTTTTAGTGACACCAGTGGGAAATGCCTAAACAGGTTTTATGCACTTTAGTCTAGATAAGTTCAAGAAAATTCTCCTGATGTGGTCACTAGAACATTATAGATCTTTCATTCACGTATTCATACCTTATTAGATCCAGGAGCTTCTTTATCTTTTGTAACTCCTTGCATGGCAGTTAACTTTAAGCCAGACTAAAAAATCTTAACAAGAAATTTCTTAGTTCTTACCTTAGTAGATAAATCCATTTTAGCCAGACGAGTATACAGAAATTGTTCAGTTATAGTTTTACAGAAAATCCCCTCAGCTAATTTTAGTAATAGAGTCGTTCTATTCTGGTTTCCTGATGGACCAAGCAGTGAATGAAGGGGTAGTACCTCAGTTTCAGTTGATCTAAGTTTGAATCTCTAGAATGAACTAGTAGAAAGAGAAGTTGAGAATTCTGAGTTAGTCTATGTTGAGGTTGCTATATGTTGATTTCTGGGGCAATAAAAAAGCAAAGAATAATGTATTAGACGAAAGTACTAGCAGTGGACCTTACATTATCAAAAGTAGTCCTTCAGAATGAGTTTAGTGTTTACGAGTATTGCCATATCTCAAACTCTAGAGTAAAGTAGTTTCAGTATGATTAGAGTTTATTAAGTGGCTCATGATCTTAGAATATTACCTTTAAGCTAAGAGGGATATGGTAGTACAAGTAACTAAGTGAGGCTTTCAATTTTTAGTAGTAATGCCAGTATGAATAGAAAAGCAGTAAGAGAGGTTGATTTCCCACCCGTCCTTACCTCAGTGCAAAGTTTTTCACTTCAGCTATCACTATATAGATATCTAATCATGCAGTATATGTCAGCTCTACGATCCAAGCCTATATTGATACTCATCAATGAATATCATGTACACTTATAGTTCCTACAATAAGGAGTTCCAATCACTCATGAAAACAGAAACTCCAAACTCAGGTGATATAGGTCATGACTCCTGTAGTCATGTTTTTTAGTATGCTCAGTTCAGCATTCAGTTCTAGACTCATTCTAATTTCTAGTTTGCTTGAACAACACATATAGTTATTAGTTATTCAGTTGTCTGTATCTTAGTATTTTAGAATTATTTCATGTGCTTAGTCTTACATTCCTAGATAATACCATTTACATGAATTCAAACTTAGTTACCTCATGTTTCTTAGTCAGTCCTTACCTCATATGTATAGTACTCTATAGATTTAGTCCAGTTATTCAACTTAAGTAAAGTTCAATCTTACATGACTAGCATCCAGCTATTAGTTATCTAGTTAATCAAATAAGTAGTATGTTTACACATTTATGCTCAGTGCCCATGCAAATATTTTCAGTAGCCCCAAGTGAAATGAGATGTTTAATTAGAAATTAAAGTTGAGGGAATAGTTGAGAAATATGGCTAGGATGGAAATCTAGTTTTTTCAGTGCATAAGGCGTAGTAACTCTATCTTAGTTGACGTTTCTTAGGCCTCGCCCTATATTATAGAATTATGGCCATGACATGATTTGTTATCCAGATGTTGCATTCAGACCATGCCAATATTTCTTTGCTCCCTAAAGTCAGTGGAACTTTATAGAAAGAGTGTTAAGAAATGCTCCAGCTGAGTATAAATTTTTAATATGAGATAGTTCGTACAGTAAGCAATTCAATTTAGTAGTCAGGCGGACAAGATTATATGTTTTCCCATCTTTCCATCTAGTTGTATTATCTAAAGTCTCATGAATTTAACCATTCTAAGATAGATCAACCAGGTAGTTGCATATTCATCTCAGTTCATGTGTCATTCCTCAGTTTCACATCCCAGATATTCTGTCAGGACTTATTTTATAGGTGCCCCATGAATTATCTCAGTTTTTTTCCAGAATCCCAGTCAAGTCAGCATTCCCCGGGGGACATAAAGTCCCAAGGGGGATATGCACTATAAACCCTTGAGTTTTCATAACCTAAACCTTCTATGTTCTTTTCAAAAAACGAATCCCGTTCAGAGTAGTGGGTACTCCCAATTTGACCCTTAAGTCCCAATCTCACTCGTAAACCATGTATTCAGAAGTCAGTTCAGTGTATGATATTCAGTTTATGTATCACGTATTAGGCTTGTTATGTTCTCATGTTCCCATTCATGCATGTTCTATAAAGGATCTCGAGTCAAGGTCGGTAATTTAGTATTCTTGAAAATCTGTCCCATAAAGGGAGTGAAGCAGTTCAACAATATGGGAAAGCTTAGTTCCCGATATGTCGGTCCTTACAAAATTCTCAGCCATTTCGGAAAGGAAGCTTATGAACTTGAGTTTCCTTCAGATCTAGCCTCAGTGCATCCAATATTCCACGTTTCCTTGCTAAAGAAATGCATTGGTGACTCAGCAGTCATAGTTTCCTTAGAGGATGTATAAATTCAGAATGATCTCTCTTATAAAGAGGTTCCAGTCCAGATCCTCAATCATCAGATTCACAGACTGAGGAATAAAAAAGTTCCCTTAATAAATGTTCTTTGGTGGAATCAGTCCGTAGAGGGAGCTACTTGGGAAGCAGAAGTAGATATGTAGACCAAGTATCCTCACCTCTTCTTCACAACCTTAGATTCAGCTTAAGGTAATGGTCTTTCTTAGCTTTACTCAGTTCAAAGTTCAGCTATAATTATAACTTGGTATCTATTATCGTTGCATATTTAGTCATGTATTCATGAACCAGTTCATTCATGTACTCATGCATCAGATATGCATGTTCAGTATGAAAATTCAGCTTATCAGTACTTCAGTCAGGTATTCAATGCATCAGATATGCGTGTTCAGTGTAAGAGTTCATTTTATCAGTAGTTCAGTTATGTAGTCATGTATCAGATATGCATGTTTAGTGTATAAACTCAGTTTATTAGTGTCTTAGCTTAATCATTCTCATTCGAGGACGAATGTTCCCAAGGGGAAGATATTGAAATACCCCATATTTCTTAAGCTTAGCTTAACTCTTAGTTCATGAGTTATCCAATATAAAATTTTTCAAATACTCAGTATTTGCATTTTAGATCCTGGCATTGCATAGGAAATTTAATTAGTTTTCAAATGATATAAAATTATCCCAAATCTGATAATCGGGTAAGGAATTATGGCAATTTTAAGTTCCAGTCATTAAACACTGTCATTTTGATCACTAGCGCATCGCGGAGCTAGTCTAAATAACAATTTTCAATTTCTAGGAAAGCAACGCGATTATACCGTATCACGCCAAGCTTTCATGTCTCATCCAAGGTGGAAACAAAATACCATCACATCGGCCACCATGTATTTTCCCAGTTGGCAATTTCTAAATACAGGATGCAATAGCACCGCATTGCGCCAAGGGTGAAAATTAAGACATTTCAATTAATTCCAAGATATAATTTCCAAGGGTTGTTAGGTCATTTTACCCTCATTCCATTCAGCATAAACATAGGATTAAAGTCCTAAATAGCCTATTATCCTAATATTCTCTCACTTATCTCAAGAAATAAAAGCTTTCTCTCTAAAATATAAAACCATAGCTTCAAGAATTGACGTCAAAACTCAAGGATTTCTTCAAGAACCATCAATAACTAAAAACCCAAGGTATGTTAGGCATTTATCTATGTGTCCCTTTCGCCCATAGAGTCCACGAATCCATTTCTAAAACTTTAAGATCTTTGTTTCATGATTTACATGGTTAAAATTTGATTATATTAGTGTTCTTGATGTTAAAAGAGTTCCAATTCATGATTAATTATAGATTCCATGAAGTTATAATAGCATGTACATTGAATTATGAAATTCCCATATCATAATTCGTGAATTTGCAAGTTAGGGAATTGTAATTGCCATGCTTATATGTTAGCCATGATTATGTCCATTAAGTTGTGCTCTCTAGGTTTGGTTGAAAGTCCATATGAAATAATTCGTGAAATCATGGCATGTTAGTATATGCATAAGCTTATGCCCGACAAGTGTTTGAGAAAATATCTCTATGAATGATTATGATTTTGAAGAGTCTATTAAGCTTTATTTTTCATGCTATTAGTCTTGAGGTATTTAATACCCGATAATTTAGGTGTGTGCCTAGAGCCAGTGTTAGTTACGAAACCTCAGTCATGTCATGAGTAGTAGTACTCTCTATTAGTTACAGAAAAATATAGAATTCATTCAATTGCAGAACTCAGGAAAATTTAATAAACTCATTATCAATTCAGCATAATCAGTTCAGTGTCTTTCAGTTGGAAGTAGGATTTAGCACCAAGTGAGCCCAAGAATGGGGACTCATCTTCCAATAGAGGGTATGATCCTTAGAAGCAATCCTTGCATTCCAGAACTACGTAGCCAGTGTAGGTTGAGACATCCAACCTACCAGATTGAGGGTTGATAAGGTGTTTTAACCTAACAGATGATGGTTCCACTATTCTCATTAGAGTATTTACCAGATGGGGGTAACTCTTCATCTTTTCATTACCTGTGCCATGATACTGACACCCCTCTAATTGGGGTCACAGGTTGGACCCCAACTAAGTTATCTTATTTAGGGCATATCAGTTAGATAATTACCTTCCACAGTCTCAGTTTCAGTTTTCAAAATAGAACTCAGTTCAGCTCTACAAAATTAGAACTGTCAGATACAGTCAACAAATATCAGTAAATTAGTTATCAGTAACTTCAGACATTAGTTACTCAGTATCAGAATTTTGGAAATAGCTTTAAACAAGCTTAGTAATAGTATTTATCTATATGCACATTAGTTCTCACTCAGTATTTACAGTAGTATCAGTTATCCACATACTCTTATCTTCAGTTACTCTATATCATACAATCATTTATTGTTTATGAATATGAACCCTTGTATTTAGACTTACCCTATCTTGCATACTAGTACATTCTATGTACAAACATATACTCTTTCTTTGCGTTATGATGTCTTGTATCATAGGTTCTGACGCTCAGGTTCCTGACTGTGCATAGATAGATTCAGATTCAGCCAGCAGCATTAGATTAGTAGTGATTCCTCATCGTTTGAGAATATTCTTTTGTTTTATTAATTTAGTAGAGTACTATTTCAGTAGATGGAGTTATTTGGGGGATTGTCCCATCAACTCCACATTCAAACAGTTCAGTTTAGAGGCTTTTCAGACTAATTTTAGTCAGTATTTAGTTTTACAGATATTATCATAGTTGATATACTTTAATAGTATTTTAGATGTTTTGAACCATATGGCATTTGGCCTATTATTCCATATTTATTATAGTATATATATTCAGTGCTCACAACAGATATCAGTCATGGGTTAGCTTGTGGTCCTTCGGGGTCGTAAGTACCATGTAGCATCTGACGTACAGACTTGGGGTATTACAGCTCATGACATGGACATCTAGTGCTCCCCAAGTATATTATAATTCCCTTTTTTTTGTATTATTTTAATGCATTGAGGATAGTGCATAATTTGTTAGTTGGGGAGGGATATACCATAGCTATACGAGTTTTTTTGCCGTAATTCTTTTTCCATCGACCGTGGTATGATTGTAGAACCAAAATGTTTAGGATAATTTTTGTTCGTGTTGTGTTTTGTTTAGTATCGTTATATATTTTGAGTAATTAGGGGATTTTTAAGTATCTACGACAGTAGTCATGTTTTGATTGATTTTTTATACTGCTCTAAAATTTTATGTTATAGAACTGTGTGGACGTATATATTTGTGAATTGTGCGGATCATTTTATGGCATTAGGATTAGGGACATGATAATCACTTGCTAACAATTTCATAAACTGGATAAGTAGTAGCTTATAATATTTACTCTGTGCGATATGTGTGTGAGATGATACATAGATCCATTTGTGTGTTAAATTTAGAACTTGCCTGGTTAGTCTTTCCTAGGTTGAAGAATAGTCGATTAAGAAATGATAATAGGCCACTTTTGTTTTAGTCCACTTTTGGCATAAATGACCTTCCATATGTGAATTATATCCATTTATCCCTATTTTGAGCCTTGTAGACTATTTTTCTTATTTTGCCTATTCACCTTCCTATTTGTGCTATAATGAACTTGTTTTACCTCTGTACTTCTTGGACATTGTGCACCTTAAATTAGGAAAAATTCCTAAGTTGAGAACGTCTATCATTGGGGTGTGTAGTGTAAAGTAGGTATGAAGATGGGTAAAATAAGAGAAAAAAGTTAGTAGGGCTGGGTGTGCTAGCAAAAGAAGATAAAAAGAAAAAAGAAAAGAAAAATTGTGAAAAATAAAAAATAAAAGACCACACTCAACATGAATGTGCAATAAAGAATAAAAATGGTGAAATAAGGGGAAAATAAAATAAAATTGGCTAGTAAGGGAAACCCCAAGTTTAGTGTAGTGCCAACGAAGCTTAGTCAATTAATATGTCCATATCTACCATACCAGCCCCCAAGCCTTCATTACAAGCCGAGAAAAGTCTTATAATAATCCTAACATGACAGTTTGAATACTAAGGTAAAGAAATTAAGGGAAAGCCTATGATATTTAATGCACATTGATTGAACTTCTCTTCTGAGTGTAAGTTTCTCTTAACTATCCCTACATTGACATGTATTATGTTATATGGGTGAGTTGGGACTTCTTTGTTGTGAGGGCACTTGAGTCATATTGCCATTTATTTGCTTGTTTTGGTTAATGTAACTTATATATATGAGTGGTCATCTATTGCTAATGTAATTGTGATACCTTAATTCCATTGTGTCATATTATTTTGATTTATGTTCATACATAGTTGGTTTTAAAAAATAAGATTGCAGGGGGTGTTGTATTCTGAACTTTAAGTGTCAACTTTCTTCTTTTAATAGGTTAGATTCTCCTAGTTAAGCGTTGTTTTTATTTTGTTGAGTTTTGTTGCCTGAGGAAATGTAAATGTTCTAAGTTGAGGGTGTTCATATGCTATTGAAATATAGCAATTTTGATGCTTAATACGAGGAAAATATGCAAGTCTATTAGGTTTTTTTGTTAGATATGATGTGTTTTGGGTATGTTTGGTAGGAAATCATGTTTTGGATTCTAAGTTCATGAAAATGATGAAAAGGGTGTTTTTTGCTAGTTATTGGAGCAATTATGGATGTTTGGGATACTTTCAAGCTTGTTCTTGATCAAAACATGTTTAGGAATTGAAGAAGAGCTGGAAAGATGACTCCTAACACTTACTAAGTTAATATGTGAATAGCAAGTAGCACTCATGGATCACATATAGGACAATCAATTGCCAGAAGTCCAAAATCCTAAGAGTTGACTTGCAAGAAATTTTTGTCCTGGGACTCACTTCCATTACTTGCGCCTACCTTGTAGGCTACATATGCTACCTACGCTCAGGGTCTAGGTGCAAATAGGGAGAGTAAGTGGCATCCGACCCTATTTTCTCTTATTTCATCTAGGCTTTGGTTTTAGGGTTTCCTCATTACTATAAATACCCTTTATGTGTTTTTAGTAGAAGTTACACACTTTTGATATTCATAAATAATTTTGAATTGAAGATCCAATTTTCATCTTTGGATTTTCTTGTATTGACTTCAGTTGATTAATTCAATTACGTTTGTGGATTTTCTACTTCTTATCATTCTGATTTCATCTATGCTTTCAATTATGAATGTTATTGATTTTGTCACAAGCATAAGCCGCTAAAACCATAGCTAAGGTTGTGGAAACCCTGGCAAATTGACAAAGTAGGGGAAGTGCTATTGTTGTTCTGAACCAATACCCATGTATCTATTTCGTTATCTTCAATATATTAGTTTTTATAATAGGTCCACATGTTAGGATCTCTCCTTTAATATTGCTACTTCCTTCAAAAGAGGAGTAGTGACTAGGAAAAGATAAAGACAATAGTAATTTGGAGTTTAGCTGTCAATCCACGCTTTTAGATTTTGTTTTAGTAAGATAGTTAGGTTTTATCTAATAACTATTCAGTAATAGTTAACTAAAATTAAGATAAGGGTTAGTAAGGCAACATCCTGAGACTCAAAAAATAAGGGCAAAATTCGTCTGCTCGTCCAAAAGACTATAGATGGTACATAACTTAATTATTCTGTAGCCAAGGTATTAGGTTGGTTCAACAAAGCACGATAAGCCTACAGAGTTGAGAATCCAGGGGGAACACAATGCTAGTGCTCACTCATGACTAACTACAACTAAGTTGATATATGCTAGTAGTTCGAGAATGATACTTAGAAACCCCATTTACTTTTCTAGTTCTACCTATTAATTAGATATAATGAGAGCAATGAATATATGTATTCCCTTGGGATTTGACCTAACCTTTGTTGGGTTACTATATTTGGATGTGACCATATCATCTCCTAAGAGGAGGTATAGCTTCTATTTCACCATCACTCACTTATTAGTCTGCAAGTTCATATAACAAATCTGTCGTGACTACGTGTCCCTCCTAATGAATCATATCCACTAATTATGGGTAGTATGGTAGAGTATTAGTCACTGGTAACTGATTAGAACTTGGGGAATAACTTGCCTAACTTTTTGCCTCGATGTTAGAGTAAGATGAGACTTGATTAATTGGAAATCTAACTTAGTGGCCTATCTATTGAGGGGCCTAGGTCTCAAAAATTTAGGGTATTACACATATTATCATGGTTCATAAATAAAATAAACAAAGAGAGTGAATTGATAAAACTCATATTTGACCTAAAACCCAATAGAAGGAAAAAGGGGTTTTTCTTGTGAGTGAAGGGGGTTTCTTGGGACTCAATGGGTTGAAGTGACAATTTATTAAATCCCACATACCTAAAAACAAGTCCCTCAAAGAATCTTCTTAACACTTGTACTTGTTTTTTAGGCATCCTAGTTGGCTTTTGAGAGAATGAAACTGCTTATTTTTTTCAAGAGTTGAATGATTTCATAAGTTATAAGAGGTTAAGGTAACATTTACCCATCATAACTGATGGTTTGAAGGGTGAAATATTATGGCTTTGGGTTAAAACAGGTGAAATTTACAAAAAGCCCTTGTTAAAATCATGTAGAAATTTATTCTCCCTTTTGTTGTGACTCGCTTCACGACTCATTACAACTGGTCATGAGTTGTGGTCTTGAGTCTTAACCTTGAACCCTGAGGTCTAGGGTCCTTTCTGCTATGACTATGACAGTACTCCTAACTAATCGTTAGAACTGACTATGAGTCATTAGGTGGAATTGTAGTCTAAGATTGGGTTTTTGGATCCTTTACTTATAAGGTAATGGGTGCACACAATAACCCATAATGTCTGATAATAAGTCATGTGTTGGATTCATTACAACTTGACTAGGTTTTTGGCTAAACACTATTATGATAATGAGTCCCTCCTAATGATAATTACAACTGAGTCGTTATCGCTAGGATAAATCTAAAGATCCTTATACTTGTTATGACGAATCCTTGTAATGACTCATTACATTTGCTAATGGGTTATCACTTGAGTCGTAGCGACTGGCATCTAATTAATACTTAAGAAAAATTTGGTAACTTTTTGGCATGATATTGGATTAAGGTGAGACTGGTTTGATTGGAAAACTAACATAATGGACCATCTTTTAATGGGTCTACAAATTGAAAACTTGGGTATTATAGGGATATAGGTTTCACTAAATTTAATGAATTTTGGCTTGGATCTGCATGAACCTCATCCCACTTTGTAAATATGATTTTGATTATGAAAAATTGCATGGTTTAACCTGCTTTTGATATCAATGCATTGTAAATGGATAATTTAATATAAAAATGGATTTGGATGGCCTTGGTGGCTATTATTTGAATTTTAATGGAACTCGGGAGTGAATGTGGATTGTGCCAATTTGTTTGGCATGCTTAATTTACCTTGCAAGCATATTAGTATGACAATACCAAGTGGTAATTCCTTAATGAATGGCTCCCGGGTTAATGGTTTGAATTATGTGCAAATTGTTTTAATTTGGGCATAAAGAGGGTTGTGTATCCCACCGTGAAGGTGTATGTACTGGGGCGTTGAACACTAGAAATTACGTTTGTCGGCATTGGAGGTCTATATGACCGTGTGCTTGACACACACTTGATATATACATATATGTATATATATATATTTGGGATGGCTATTGCCCATGGTGGATTTAGTATTCCCTTGGATTTTCCTCGATTCATGTGGCTTACACACACTGGGAAACTTTAATCAGGGGAGCAAAATCCAAATAAAACATAGGTGTCTTTAGGATGGACAAAGCTATATACTTTAGGTTAATGTCTTTAAAATTATCAAGTTTATGACCTTTAACCTATCTCGACATCCTATATATATATATATAAATGTGTGCATGTGGTTTTGACTAATTTTTGGACATGACATTATGTTATAATTATCCGTGAGTTACATGCCAATGCTTATGCCATTGACTTTCCTAGGATGCTACATCATTTTATGATATAGGGTTTGATGATATTTTTGTTGCTCCAGTACAGCGTTAGGTGGATTTCCACATTCGTTGAGTTGTTATGAAACTTCTCTAACTCAGGTTTCCTTGCATTTTAGATCATGCCTCCCTGAAGATCTTATGTTTGTAGAAACATTGTTGGGAAATCTATCCTGCCTAATTACTATATGGAGGTGACTCGCCTTGTGTATAAAGTGCAAACTTTGTCTAAGGTCCCCACTCCTAATTGTGCGACCATACGTGAAGTTTAACCTTTCCCCAGTAGAACTCCTCGGGCTTCTTGGGGTGGTAATTCTTATGATTAGCCACTTTAGGGGGACATATATAATTAAGAGTTCAACCGATCTATTTATTCGCTTACTCTATTACTGATATTTTAGTCTCATCAGTCAGATCATGTTGATTCTATTGTTCCTTTGTCTAAGATCTATCGAGTTATCCAATTCATGGGATTGAACTCCCATCCTTTACATGCTCTAAGGTTGAGGAGGATCCTCAGGGTTTTGTGGATGAGATGGAGAATATTTTCAGAGTGATGCATGCTACTGATTTTAAGTGTGTTAAGTTTGCTGCATATTAGCTGAAAGATGTAGCTTATCAGTGGAATAAGGAGTGGGAGCAGTTGAGGGGTGATAATTTTGAGCAAGCATTATTAGATGACTTTATGGGTGCCTTACTTGATTATTTCTTTCCACAAGAGTTGAAGGAAGCTAAGGCTAGGGAGTTTGTTAACCTGGAGCAAGGGAAGATGAGTGTGAAGAAGTTTGATCTAAAATTTCAGCAGCAGTCCCGCTATGCTCCCAAGTTGGTGTCTAGATAGATATCTAAAAAGAAGAAGTTTGCATCTTAGTTGTCTCATGACTTCGTATTGGAATGTAAGGTTATGATGTTGAACAATGATATGGATATCTCCAGATTTATTGTTTATCTGCAGCAGGTAAAGGATCAAAAGAAAAAATAGGCCGATATGAAAGAGAGATAAAATATGAAATTAGGTATTAAAAGCAGGGTAGGGGTCATAAGAATAGCGGGAGAGTTGGTAGATAGTGGAATAAGAAGAAATCTTAGGGAATTCTTATTCATCTTCTAGTGCTCCCTATCCTAAGCCTTCGGTCAAGGTAGCAGTGGTCCTAGGGCACAAAGTATTCAGTTTTAGGGTAGTTGAGCTCAGTCAATCCCACCTTATCCTCCTTATAGTTTCTATGTGTAGATTTATAGTGGTTATTGTAAGGAGAGGAGAAATTGGTGTTATAAATATGGTTAGCTCGGTCACATAAAATAGGATTGTCCTTCAACAAAGGTATGCACTATTGATAATAAGGTTTCGCTCACCACTTCTTTAGCTTCAGCTCCAAAGAGCACTATTTCTAGTACCGACACTAGTCGGAATCTCCACTATGCACTTCCTACTCACTTAGAATCTAAGGCATATCCAGATATTGTTACTAGTGTGTTACAGCTCTTATCATGTGATGCTTATTATTTTCTTGATCCAGGTTCTACCCTTTCTTATATGACCCCTTATTTGGTTGTACATTTTGGTTTTGGTCCTAAAAATATTTCCAACCCTTTATAGTGTCTACTATGGTGGATGATTCTTTAGTTGCTAGAAAAATCTATAGGGGTTGTTTGGTTTCCCTCTTTTATTGGGAGACATTGGTGGATTTTATTGGACTGGATATGGTGGATTTCTATTTTATCTTAGGGATGTATTGGCTTCATACGTGTTATGCCTCTCTGGATTGGAGGACTCAAAAAGTTTTTTTTTTATTTTTCTAATGAGCCAGTATTCGAATCGGAGGGGAGTTTCTTAGTTTCCAAAGATAATTTTTTTTCTATTTTAGAGCTCAGAAATTAATTTCAAAAGGGTGTCTATATCACTTAGCATAGGTTAAGGATTCTAACTCTGAAAGTCCTTCTTTGCAATTTGTCCCTGTGGTTTGTGAGTTTCCTGAAGTATTTCCCTATGATCTTTCAGAAATTTCTCATGATCGGGAAATAAATTTTGGGATTGATCTTTACCGGATACTCATCCTATTTCTATTCCTCCTATAGAATGGCTCTGACTGAATTAAAGGAGCTAAAGGAGTAGTTAAAATATCATCTTAATAAAGGATTCATTTTTCGTAGTGTTTCTCTATGGGGAGATCCTATGCTTTTAGTGCAAAAGAAAGATGGGTCCCTTTGAATGTGTATACACTATCACCCGCTGAATAAGGTGACAACGAAGAATAAATACCTTCTTCCTAGAAGTGATTTCCTTTATGGTCAGCTTCAATGTTCTAGATGCTTCCCTAAGATTAATCTTTGATCGGGCTATCATCAGTCTAAAATTAGGGAGGTTGATATTCCTAATAATTCTTTCAAAACCCAATATGGTTGTTATGAGTTTCTAGTTATGTTATTTTGTTTGACTAATGCTCTGGCAGCATTCATGGATCTTATGAATTGGGTTTTCAGCCAATTTCTGGATTTGTTTGTTATAGTTTTCATTGATGATATCTTGGTGTATTCTAATAGTTAGGAGGATCATGCCAATCTTCTCTGAATTGTGTTATAGACTCTTAAGGATCAGAAACTGTACGCAAAATTTTCTAAGTGTCAATTTTGGCTACGTGATGTGACCTTTCTTGGGCATGTTGTTTGTAGTGAGGTTATCAAGGTGGATCCAAAAAAGGTTGAGGCAGTTAAGAGATGGCCTAGACCTATGAGTCCAACCAACATTAAGAAATTGTTAAGCTTGGCTGGGATTATAGAAGGTTTATAGAGATTTTCTCTTCTATTGTTGGTCCGCTGATTAGGATGACTCAAAAGAAGGTTAAGTTTTAGTGGTCCAATTCTTGTAAGGGTAGTTTTGAGAAGTTCAAGGATAAGTTGATTTCTACCCCAGTTTTAACCCTATTCCAGGGTACTGATGCTTTTTTGTGTATTGTGATGCATCCTTTGTGGGACTAAGTTGTGATTTGATGCATTAAGGTAAGGTTATGGCCTATGCTTCTAGGTAGGTTAAGGTTCATGAGAGGAACTATCTGACTCACGTATTGGATTTGGCGGCTATGGTTTTTGTTTGATGATTTGGTACCGTTATTATATGGGACACATGACATCTATTTGAAGTATAAAAGGTTGAATTAAGTGATCACTCAGAAGGAGTTGAATCCAAGGAAGAGGCGGTGGCTCAAATTTCTTAAGGATTGTGACATCTGTTTGCACTACCATCCAGGTAAAGCTAATGTTGTTGCTAATGCTCATAGCGGGTTATCTTCATGGATCTTATCCCATGTTGATATGGAGAAAAAAGGATTGGTGAAGGATATTCACAGATTGGTTTACTTGGGAGTTCATCTTTTGGACTTTAAGGATGGGGTAGTTATTGTTCAGGAATTGATCAAATCATCTCTTGGTACTAAGGTAAAGGAGAAGTAGGCTTTAGATGCCATACTTATGCAGATTAAGGATGATGTGGGTCAGCAAAAGGTTATCGATTTTGTGAATAGGGGAGATGGTAATCTGATATACCAATGTAAGTTGTGTGTTCCTGATGCTAATGCGTCTAGATATACAGTTCATCTGGCTACTACTAAGATGTACCATGAATTAAAGGAAATCTATTGGCGGAACAATATAAAGAGTGATCTGGGAAATGTTGTGGATAAATGTATGAATTGTCACCAAGTTAAGGTAGTGCACTTGAGGTTTGGCGGCATGTCTCAAGAGATAGAGTTACCCATGTCGAAGTAGGATATGATCAATATGGGTTTCATTATGGGTCTTCTGTGGAATTGCAATTAGTATGATTCGATTTTGGTTATTGTGGATAGAATGAATAAGTCCATTCACTTCTTTCCTTTGACGACTAACTACTCAAGAGAGGATTATGCTAAGTTGTTTATTCAGGAGATTGTGAAGTTGCATGATGTGGTAGGGTCCACTATTTTAGACCAAGGTATACTACTTTCATCTCACTTCTGGCATTTGTTTCAGAAAGGTTTGGGTACACAGGTGAACCTTAGCACCGCTTTTGTCATAACCAGAACTAGGATCTGGTTGTGATGGGTATCTTAATTCGAATCAGGAATGAAGGCCACCCTCTGCACCTAACCAAACAGAACATAATATTCCCAATATAGGATGAATTTCGAACACATACAAAGATAGCATAAGACGAGCTCAAAAAATTTAGGTCATGTCTACAATCCGATAACCAGTAACCAACCAACATCACCTAAGTCCAAAGTAATCCACAAAGCCCTCTAAACAAACCAAAATCAATAAAGTGTCGGGATATGCCCTCGACCCTTATAATGATAATGAAAATATAAATGATAAAGTAAATGTAAGCTCTAAATTCTAATCTAAGACTGGGAACGTATGAAATGACTAAGTCTTCCAGATAATAAAAGCTCACAACTTCACCACTGACGATCGGCGAACCATGTCAATACACCAAACATTAGCACAGGAAAACTAGAGGTATCTTTGGTGCCTACATTACATGGGGATACAACGTTCGGAGATGGTTAGTGGGTTGAGCACTAGCATCTAACTTAAGGATAAGGGTTAAAATTAAGCTAAGTCAAACCCAATTCGAAGTCATTTGAACATCACCATATACATTCATAAATATAATGTTGGGAAAGGGGAAAAAGGCTTAACATGCACTTTAAAACTTTATCTTGGATTGTATAGTTCAACCATCATAACATAAGAAAGCTCCCATGGGTTATATGAGTACAACTCTTTCTTATATGGAAGGGCCCCAGTGCGTGTACCGGCATGAACTAGAGAATGTAGATAAGAACCATGGGGGATACGAACCTTCTGGTATATCAAGGTTACTCAAGCACCCGATCATGTGATATAATATGGTGTACTCGAACCTTCTAACCATACATTAATAATAAGGGAGACTCAAACCACCCTGTTATTTAGACCCCCGCATTGGCAACCACAATTTCCAAATCAATCCCTTGGGCCCTCAACTTTTACAACTTAAGATACACATCACTCATTAAAGCCCAATTCAATCATTTATCAGACATTCCTATTCACTAAACCATGATACATATTTAGGCATACACTGTTGGTATCATCATACCAACTACACCTCCAAGGTAAAATCAACATGCCAAACCAATTATCTTTACTTAGGGAATTCACAACCCCTTAGTTCAACTACATTACCTTAGGGAAGTACACAACCCTATAAGGTTTAATTCGAATTCATTTTACTTCATTGACTTTTTCACATTATGAAATAGTTCAAGAGTAGTTCAATGTGTATACTTTTCTTTTTCAAAATTCACAATATGGGGTCGAGGTCATAACCAATTCAACTACCAGTATTTGCAAAATTTAGGGAATATATAATACCTTAGTTTATTCTCTATACCCATGTATCAAATTGGTTTCAATACAACCATCTAAACATAACCAATGCATATACAAACATGAAACATCATATAAATAACAATCATTCACAACCCTTAATTTTTTTTTCAAAACCCATCATCAAAACCATATGAATATTACTTTAAATGACATATTTTTAACGAAATAACTATGGGGGAAGAGCATGCCCGAAATATCCAAGATTACGGAGAGAATTCAACCCTTGAATCTCTCCTAGACCATCTTCACCAAACCCTAAGTATGGATGCTTAAGAGACTTTAGAGAGAATAAAGAATGTTTAGAGTGTCTTATAGATGAAAATAAGCCCCCATGTATATTTATAGGTCGTGGGTTATTATTAGGGTATGAGGGAAATGTAATAAATACCATATTAAAAGCTAGGAAATAAATCGCCAGTCGTTACGGGTCTCATAACGACTCATTACGACTCATCTCCATGGGTCATTGTCAATATAGTGTCACCAAGAACACACATCATTGACCTTGTGACTCGTATACTATGGATTATAATTGGAAACTACAACTCGTAGGGTCCAGTCATAGTCAACATAGAAATCATGGACATCCTACGATTTTCACGCAACGACCCAAAATAACTCGTAGTGACCCACTTGTACTAAGATCAGAAGACTTAGCCACACACTATGGTCATGCCACGATTTGGTTCCAATGAATCATCACGACTCCCTAAAATTCATAGGGTAAGTCCTTGTCAGAAAAATTAGGATAAAATTTCAAAAAACCATCAAAGATGAACACCTGGTGTGTTTCATTCTCCCCCTTAGGTGCATTTGTCCTCGAATGATGGGTCACGGTATCTCTTAGCATGATTTTACATAGAAACACTCCCACACTTACCCATAAAAAAGATAGAAAACAAAGATATTAATATCACATATACATTAAGCATGATTTTCTAGTATAGGGAATAGGAACGGATACTTGAACTTCATGTCCTCCTCGACTTCCTAAGTAGCTTTATCATATTTTTGGTTACTCCAAAGAACATTTATTGAGGCCATGTCCTTGTACGCAACCCACATACTTCCTTATCCAAGATCTCCTCTGGAACTTCCTCATAAGATAAGGAATCTGAAATAACCATACCTAACTACCAACGAAGGATCACCCACACACTTTCTCAACATAAAAACATGGAAGACTGGATGAGTGAAGCTCAAGCTAGAATGCAAATCCAATTGAAATGAAACATTGCCAACCATCCTCAAAACCAAATACAAACTAACATAACAGGAACTAAACTTTGAATTCTTCCAAAACTGCATCAAGCCCTTCATGGAAGACACCCTTAAGAACACTAAGTAACTATCATTAAATTCCAACTCCCTTTGTTTCACATTTGCATAGGACTTTTGGTGACTTTGGGTGATCTTAAGACTATCCTGAATCACCTCTACCTTCTCTTTGGCTTGGTAAACCCAATCAAGTCCAAATAACCTATTTTTACCAACCTCAAACTACCCAATAAGAGACCTATATCTCTTATAATATAAGGCCTCAAATAGAGCCATACCAATACTAGAGTGATAACTATTGTTGTAGGTAAATTCTATGAGAGGAAAGTGGTTAATCTAACTACCACCAAAGTTAATCACACAAGATTTAAGCATATACTCCAATGTCTTAATGGTTCTTTGTGTTTTCCCACCTTTTTATGGGTGGAAAGCGGTACTAAGGCATACCTTTGTCCCCAAACGTCTCTTAAAGAAATGCTAAAAGTGAGATGAAAACTAAGTACCTCGATTAGATATGATGGAAAATGAAGCACCATGCAACTTCATGATCTCCTTAATGTATTTCTTAGCATAATCTTCTACCGAATAGTTAGTCCTTACTGAAAAAAGTGAACAGACTTAGTTATATTATCCACGATTACCCAACTAGAATCGAACAGATAGTGAGATCATGGAAGACCAGTAATAAAATCCATATTAATAATTTCCCAGTTTAACATAGATAACTTAATTTCTTGAAATAATCCACCGGGCCTCAGGTGCTCCGCCTTTAGTTACTCACACATCATGAACTTAGCCACAAAATTAGCCACATTCCTCTTCAAGTTATTCCACCAACAAATTTCTCTTAATTCATGATTCATCTATGTCTAACAAGGATGAACAGTATAACTCAACTGATTAGCTTTGACAAAAAAAAATTTCTTGCAACCCATCAACATCGGTAACATATATTCTACCTTGATACCTCAAGATACCATCGCCACAAATCTGGAAAGCCATCACTTTATGCCTACCTTCATCCTATTTGATTTGCAATAAGATAAGGCCTAACACTTGCTTCTCCATTACCTCAGCACCAAGAGATAAAATCCCCACCTCTTGAACAATCATACAACCATCATTTAAATCTAAGAGATGAATTCCAAGATTAGCAAAAAGGTGAATGTCCTTCACCAAATCCTACTTCTCCTTATCCACATAAGATAAGCTCCCCATGGATAACCTTCTAAGAGTATCAACAACCACATTAGCTTTACATGGGTGATAGTGGAGACTCATGTCATAGTCAGTAACTCAAGCCACCTCATTTGGCTGAGATTTAGCTCCTTTTTAGTAAACACGTATTGTAGGATCTTATGATCAAAATAAATATTCATATGGACTCCATACAAATAATGTCGCCAGATCTTTAATGCAAACACCACAACTAACAATTCCAAATCATGAGTAGGATAATTCTTCTCATTAACCTTTAACTGTCAGAAGCATATGTAACCACCTTTCCTTGCTGCATCAACACACAACCTAGTCCTACCCGGGACATATCACAATAGACAAAACAATATTAGTACCCTTAGGTAAAGTCAAGACTAGTGCCAAAGTCAACTTATCCTTCAACTTCCCCAAACTACCCTGACAAGAATCAGACTACAAGAACTTCACCTTCTTCTAAGTCAACTTAGTCAAATGGGAAGCAATAGAAGAGAAACTTTCCACAAACCTTCTATAATAAGTGGCTAAACCCAAAAAGCTTTGAATCAGTTAGAGTTGTGGGTCTAGTCCACCTCTTAACCACCGAAACTTTCTTTCAATCCACCATGATCCCTTTACTAGAAACAACATGACCCAGATAAGTCATAATATTTAACCAAATATCATACTTTGAGAACTTCACTTACAATCGGTAATCTCTCAAGAATTGCGACACAAGTCGGAGGTAACCAACATAATCCACCTAACTCTTAGAATAATCTAAAATATCATTAATACATGAATTATGAAAAAATCTAAGAACTAACGAAATACTCAATTCATAAGATCCATAAATTTTGTTGGGGCATTAGTCAAACCAAAGAACCTCATAAAAAACTAAAAATAACCATACTGATTGGAATTTACTCTTTGAGATATCCGCCTCTATAATTTTAAAATGATGGTTCCCAAACCCAAGATCAATCTTAGAAAAATACATAGCACCCTAAAGTTGATCAAAGAGATTATAAATCCTCGAAAAGGGATACTTATTCTTTACAGTCACCTTATTCAATTGGTGGTAATCTATGCACATCTGAAGGGGCCCATCTTTCTTAAGCATAAAAAGCATAGGAAAACCCTATCGAGACACACTAGGGTGAATAAAACCTTTATCTAGAGGATCTTTCAACTAATCCTTAAGTTCTTTCAACTCAGCCGAAGCCCTTTTATAGGGAGGGATAGAAATAGGACAAGCGTCCAGGAGAAGATTAATCCCAAAATCGATTTCCCTATTAGGACAAAGACCAGGAAGATCACCCGGGAACACCTTGGTAAATTCACAGATTGAAAGGAAGGACCTTCAAATCTAGAATCTTTAGGAACTAGGGAAATACCTTTGAAACACAAAGGTCTTTAACCTTGTGAAAAATCATAACTTTTGGCGTCTTTGGGTTGGGTACGACTTGGAACTTTAGTCATACCCAATGCTAAGTGTTGTATCCACTCTTCCCTCCCCCGCTCATACCTTAAACTGCATGTTGGGATGGCATACTATTTTATAGATGACATGACCTTCCCTTGATTTTACCCCATGCAAATTAGTCATATGTAACTCAATCGTACAGAGGGTAGTCTCAATTTGGAGTGGACTATTTGGTATACGGTTTGTGTATATGACTAGGTGATAACGCTTTACTTACACATTAATTTAGTGCGAGGACATCATCGTCAATATATTTACCCAACTTTGGAGTCGGGGTCAGATCCACGAGGAACACTATGAGTGGCGATTAATTAATTTGAAACTATAGCTATAATTTGAGTTCAAACAAATGATAAAAAGATAAAATGGGGGTTTTTGATGATCAAACAAATGTTAAAGTTTTAACTTACTTCAGAGCTCAAAACTAAAATTTCAATAGTTCAAATCAATGATAGAGAGGAACTAGGGTTGTGATCACTATGATTATTAATCCCCATTAAATAATAAATGTAGTATTGGGTTTTTATGATTTGTGGAAAACACCAAATTATCATTTAAGATAGTCCATCTAAGTGTTTCTCAACCTATCTAGATGTTAAACTCCCTAATTCTCTCGAACTTAGGAAATCATTCAATTCATACAGATTTTATCTCAAAGTGATCAATTTTGGTACAGCATTAATCATTAGATGGGAGCTTAAACTTCCCAAATCCTTGTTGATAATTTGGTACCTTTAGTCTAATTCTCTGTCCGAGAAAATCAACATACGGCAGGATTTATTATTTGTAACAATAAATAAGAATCATAACAAAGGAATTATAAAAATATCCCCACAATCACTTCAACCCTAACCAACTATTAAATCCATGGGAAATAATCATAGATCCCACAACCCTAGTTGTGGGTTTTATTTCTACATGAGAAAGAAAGAGATAGCAACAATTGTAATCATCATTCAAAGTAATTAAACTTACAAAAGATAAAGTTTGAAGTTGATTCTCTTCTAAGTTCATGAGAAAATTCCCACAACTAAATCAAAGAGTTGAAAATTGAATTATAAGTTAAGAGCCCCCAAATAGTGATGAACTCCTTTGGAATAAGTTCCAGCCGTTTCTAGATTCCCATGAAAATCCTAGAACTTGTCCTTAAATAATTCAGCCTAATTATGGAAACAAAATCATAGATCACAACTTTTTTTCTCAGATAGATAACGTCATGGGTCATGGATTATTAGGAGTCTGATGACTTATCAAGAATGTCATCAACTCCTCTTCACTTTTGGGAATCTCTATCTTAGGTTGACGGTGAGGTGTGATGGCTTATTAGTCCTTTGATGAATTATCACAGACGTCGTCGATTATTCACTTCAAATCTCATTCACTGACTAAGCCTAACAACAATAATGATGGCTTATAACACTTTTGACGGCCTATCATAGATGTCCTCATGTATTCTAGCTGAAGTCCATTCTCTATCTAAGCTTAATGGTACTTCTAATAACTTATCAGAAGGCTGACGGCTTATCAGATAAGTCGTTAGATATACTTCCCTCTCTACTTGCTCAGAAATGAACCTTTTTACTTCCATTATTGTTGATTCTCTTACATCTTGACTTTTACTGCAATATCAAAGAGAAAACAATCAAAAACGACAAAAGTTTCTTAAGACTTTGCAATTATTCTTAGTTAAAAGCCTCAAATGTGTTAGCAGCTGCTCACACATCAACACCCTCAACTTAAAATAAGCTTGTCCTCAGGCAACTAAAACACAACCAAGATGATACAAAGTATATTCGATAGTCAACCATATGTATTATCTCAAACATCTTCACTATCTCCAAGGTCAATTAATCTAAAAAAACAACTGTACATATTATTGAAGGACAACAATGTGACACACAGGAATCACGATATGGCATCAATTCAGCAACAACAACCATGCATGTACTAACATTAAACTATCCAAACAAGTTAGTAACTAGCAACGTAATCAGTATGCCCTTACAACAAATAGGTCCCTCTTCACTCATATGTGAACTCAAGCATGTCAATGCGGGGATGGTCAAGAGACACCCACTCTCAGAAAGAATTTCTAGTTAATGTATGCCAAATACCATAAGCTTGCCCTTATTTTAATTACCGAAGCTTTCAGAAAGTTAAGTTAGGATCACTATAGGACTTTTCTTCAGCTTGTAATGTAGGCTTGAGGCTGGTATGATACAAAAAAATATTTAAAGTAACTAAGCCTCCTTGGTAGTACACTATTTTTGGGATCTCACTTATCAAACTTTACCTTATTTCTCCCTTTTTTTATTAAAGCACATTCAAGCTGGGTGCAGTTTTTATTCATTCATTTTTTGTTTTTCACAACTTTTCTTTTTTCATTCTTTTTCTACCATACCTAGCCTTGCATTTTTTAACTATCCTTCTTGATACTCATTTTACATCACGCACCCCTATAATCACCACCCTCAACTTAGGCTATTTGACTAAGTCAAAGTAACAATGTACAAGGAGTACTCGGGCCAAAACAGGTTCATTATGATACAAATGGGAAGATGATAGGTAACGTAAAAAGAATAGGCATTTAGGCTCAAAATTAAGATCAAGTGATATTATTCACACATGGAAGGTCATTTAGGCTAAAAGTGGACTAATATCAACAACGGACAATGATCCTTTCCTAACCGCTATCCTACAACCAAGGCAAGACCAATCGAGCATGCTCGGGATTTAACACACAATGGGAACTGGGTAGTATCTCACACACACATGGCACAAAGGTACTTCACAAATTACTACCTATTTGGTTCATGCAATTGTTAGTAGTGATTATCATGTCCCTAGTACTAATTCCATAAAAAGATTCACAGTAGTCACATATAGATGTACATCACACAATTACCAGTTAGACAATTGGAGAGGTATTTATCATTTTAAGAAAAATCAACAAAAATATGTCAACTGTCGTAGATACTTATCATTCCCCCAGTTAACTACAACACATTACAAAACAAACATAATATGCCTAAACATGCCTACTCTACTAGGAACAAGACTCCTGGTAAAAGAGGCACAAAAACAAAAACCCCAAGAGGACATCAACACTCATAAGTAGCCCCACCCTCAACTTAAAATCATGCAATGTCCCCAATTCATCAAACCAAAATAAGAGAGTTAAAAACATGCATGTGGTACCATGGGTGCAAAGATTTGATGTCTATCACATAATACGAATACAAACAACAAAATACCTTGGGTTTTCTCCCAAGCAGTGCTTTATTTAATGTTGCAGCATGACTAGGTTATCTTTACTACTTAGAATTCATCAAGATACCTTAAAAGCTCTTCATCCTTTATCCCTCCACTTAGAGAATTTAAATCATCAACCCATATTTTGATCTTTATATCTTTTAGGTGCGTTGGGCAAGTGTGGGAGCATGATAAGGAAAGTTCTATCACGCCACTTTGAAGACTTAAACCACTTGCCCAATTTTGCATCGAACTTTCGTGTGGGCTCATTTGGCAATGGTGAGAATATTAAAAATCCACTAAATGGACATCGATCTTTAAGCTTCTTGGCCTTCAAGATTGGGGTTGTATTATACCCTTTCGGCATGACAAACTCCAAAATGTAGGAATTTTCCTCCTTATTTTCAAAATTCATCATTTTCTTGGGTGATTCAAATTTCATCACATCCACCAAGCATAATGTTGAAAAGTGATTTAAGTGAGGTGTTATCCCTAATTTTGGAGTTGCATCCTTCTCTACCTCTTCACCCCGAATTGGACTAAAGTCTTTATAAGAGATTGGCTTGGTTTCTTCTTTTACCTTTAGCACTATTTCCTCAATCTTGGAATCATCTCTCATGGTTGATTTGATTGGTTGGGAAATCACCGAGGGTTGCTCATTATCAAGATCAACATCAATATAGGGTTCTTGCTCCTCATCTTCACACTCTTCAATTATTTTAAATGATTTCATAGACATGATATCATCTAAACATAATATAGAAGAATGCTTTGAAAAATTAACCTCTATATCTATCTCCTCATGAATTATTGGATTCATGTCTTGATGTATATCGCATATGATATCATAAATTTCATTCTGGAGATCCAACATTCATTGAAATATAGCTTTAATACCACTCTTACCGGTTCTTTGTTCTTCCTTTTCTTGACCACGAGACCTATCAAACTGATAAGAAAGAATAGAATTTGGGTTAGCACAATAGGGGGAGGGGGCATTTGTACAATCACTCTAATATCCATCTTGACAACCATATAAAGAATAATCATACTCCCGGTAGGATGGAGATGGTACACACATCTCTCTCAGAGGAGCATATCTACAATCTTTCCAAAAGTGAAGTCTGTCATAATATAGACATGGAGCATCAAGATAAGATTTTCAACCACAAAACTCATGTTCTAAAGTAATAAGTAAACTAAAATAAAAATCTACCTAACATAAGAAATAAAAGAAAACTAAAAACACATATTTACAATTTTGAATTCAAGAAAGTAGGCTAAAATTCCAAACTAACTCAATACGCCATATTTCTCCCTTGCAGTGGCATCATTTTTTATAATGCTCAACTTACACGTCAATTAAGTGCAAGGTGGCCGTCGTCAATATATTAACCCAACTTTGGAGTCTACTTTGAATCCACGAGAAATAATGTGAGTGGCGATTAACTAATTTGGAACTATAGCTATAAGTTGAATTCAAACAAATGATACAAAAAGATAAAATGGGGGTTTTTGATGATCAAACAAATGTTAAAGTTTTAACTTACTTCAGAGCTCAAAACTAAAATTTCAATACTTCAAATCAATGATAGAGAGGAACTAGGGTTGTGATCACTATGATTATTAATCCCCATTAAATAATAAATATAGTGTTGGGTTTTTATGATTTGTGGAAAACACCAAATTATCAGTTTAGATAGTCCATCTAAGTGTTTCTCAACCTATCTAGATGTTAAACTCCCTAATTCTCTCGAACTTAGGAAATCATTCAATTCATACTAATTTTATCTCAAAGTGATCAATTTTGTTACAGCATTAATAATTAAATGGGATCTTAAACTTCCCAAATCCTTGTTGATAATTTGGTACCTTTAGTTTATTTCTGAGTTTGAGTAGATCAACATACGGCGGGATTTAATGTTTGCAACCAATAAATAACAATCATAACAAAGGAATTATCAAGATGTTTCCACAATCACTCAAACCCTAACCAACTATTAAATCATAGGGGAATAATCATAGATCCCACAACCCTAGTTGTGAGTTTTAGTTCCACATGAGAAAGAAAGAGATAGAAACAATTGTAATCATTATTCAAAGTAATTAAACTTACAAAAGATGAATTTTGAAGTTGATTCTCTTCCAAGTTCAAGAGAAAATTCCCACAACCAAATCAAAGAGTTATAAATTGAATTCTAAGTTAAGAGCCCCCAAAGAGAGGTGAACTCCTTTGGAATAAGTTACAGCCATTTCTAGATTCCCATGAAAACCCTAGAACTTGTCCTTAAATACCTTAGACTAGTTATGGAAATAAAATCACAAATCACAACTTTTTTTCTCAGACAGATGACGTTGTGGGTGACGGCTTATCAGGAGTGTGACGACTTATCAGGAATATCGTAAGCTCCTTTTCACTTTTGACAATATCTACTGTTGGTTGACGATGAGGTATGATGGCTTATCAGATCTTTAATGGCTTATGACAGACATCGTCGATTATTCTTTATAAATCCCATTTATTAGCTAAGGCTAATGACAAACCTGATGGCTTATCACACTTCTAACGGCCTATCACAGATGTTGTCATATATTATAGCTGAAGTCCATTCTCTATCTAAGGCTAATGGTACTTTTGATAACTCATTACAAGGCTGACGGCTTATTAGACTAGTCATTATCCATACTTCCATCTCTACTTACTCAGAAATCAACTGTTTTACTTCCATTATTGTTGGTTCTCTTGAATCTTAACTTTTACTGCAATATCAAAGAGAAAACAACAAAAAAGGGCATAAGTTGCTCAAGACTTTGCAATTATTTAAAAGCCTTGAATTTGTTAGCATCTGCTTACACATCACAAGGGGGTGAGTTTTACCTTTTGGTTATGACTCAAGGGTGCCCATTTGTACCCACAATAGTATGGTTAACCTAGGAGAAGCCTAGGGTAAGATATAGGGTACCACTTATACCCTAGGGTACGATTAATAAGGGAATCATATGGGGGAGTCGTACCCCTGGGCGAGTTCACTTTCCTGCTTTTAACTAAGGGCTTTTTGGTCATTTACCTTGTAGAATTCCCTAAGTCCCTTCATTATGTAACGTATTTTGGCCTCCTAATACTTCATTTATGAGAACTAAACACTCTAAAATCTTCATGAAGCAAGATTGAAGGCAAGGGTTTCGAGGAAGCTCATTTAGTGGAAAGAAGGAGCCAAGATTATTGGTGTTTCATCTTGTAAAAGGTATGTATCTCTTACCCTCTTTAAATATATCTAAACCAATGTATTTCAGACTTATATTAGTAAGTTTACATGGTGGTTTTGAAATCAAATGATAAGGGTTTTGTTGCCTAATGATGTGTTATCTTAAATCATGTTTAGACTTATGTTTATATGTGATTTTGATGATCATTTGCAATTGTGGGTGCTTTTTCTATGTGGTTTAACATGAGGGTCTTAAGTAACCCTAATCTTGATAATATATATCATGCAAATAGCCTTGTTAAAGGTGTGCAACCAAGGTGTTTGTGAAAATATCTAAGTAAATTATATAATCATATTTTTGTAATATATTAAACTAGGGCAATGGCCCAATGAGCATGGATGCTTATTAAAGGATATGTTGAAATAATTATGAAGCAAGTGTGGTGAGAATGTGGTATATGATTATCCTTGAAGTATGAATTATTGTAAGGGTCTTGGTGACCATAAATTGAATTGTATATTAAACTATATGAAAGCATCGGATTATTGAATTGGTTGAGCAATGAAGGCTCCCATAAGGACCATGTGGACATGAATAGTGTTGTATTGGCCAAAATAGTTAAAGTACTTAAATGTTGTATTGAATATATGTTTATGCATGGGCAAAGGGTTAAAGTCCAAAATCCTCTCTAATGATAGTTGTGATGGCTTGAGGTGAAAGTCCTTTGCCTTATCTAATGGTTAAAGTATTACCTTAACAATTATTGATGATGATATTTTATTACTTATCCTTGGGTTACATGAAAGCGTTCCAACCTCTAACCATCTTCAGACGCTATGTCCCCATGCGATATAGGGGCCGAAGCATTTTCTTTTCTTTCTATGTAGTAAGATTAAAGCGGTTCATCCATTGACTTGAAGTAGTGAGCTTCATTACTCTGAAAGATTAACTTGAAGTAGTGAGCTTCATTACTTCAAAATACCTTTATATTTTGGTCTCTTATAATTAAACTTGATCTCTTTTAGACTTGGTTTCTTTTAGACCTGGCTTGGCTATTATTAGGGCCTTGTCTAGACATATACATTTATTGACATCATTTGTATTAAGGAGGTTTGAACAACTAGGAACTTTGGTATGAGTTAGATATTATGAATATAATGTTGACTTAAGATATTACTTCTGCAAATCATAACTTTTGAGTAGGAGACCCTTCGATTCCTACAATATGATAAGATGTTTGAGTCGGGATAGTGGGCTGGCCTCCGATTCATGTTAGTTTGGGGTGCTTATATCACATGGCCCGGGTTTCGAGTCATGTCAAGTTGGTATATGAGCCTAGGTTTATGGTAAGCTAGGTGTTCACAATGTCATGTCAAGTAGATCCTCTTTTATGGATATGAAGTACGCCACACTTATAAAAGATAGTCTATGAGACATATTAGAAATGTTTATCTTTCCTGTATTTCAATCTCTAGCTATAAAGACTAAGGTTTTGGATCCCTGTAAT
The DNA here is from genome assembly GCF_002878395.1 of Capsicum annuum. Lineage (NCBI taxonomy): Eukaryota > Viridiplantae > Streptophyta > Magnoliopsida > Solanales > Solanaceae > Capsicum > Capsicum annuum. The sequence continues at coordinate 56,507,271 of NC_061121.1, read as the reverse complement.
TTCATTTGCTATCTTTCAGATCATGCCTCCAAGGAGATCTATGACTTAGGCAAACACTTCAGCTCTTACTAAGGGTCCTATGGATATATCTCATCAAACTTCTAGAGTTCAGACTCAAGATAGGGATATGCCATCTCGACATCCTCGTGGGGTTCCATCCCCCAACCCTCTTTATGAGAGTGACTCTTCTCCCTATTCCCCAAAGGGAATACTTGTAACACAGAGTTTTGTTACTCCATCAACCTCTTAACTCAATTGTTAGCCTCTCAATCATAGTTTGGTACTCCGACTAACATTTCTTTTGAGGCTAGAATAATAGGCTAATTTATGAGGTTGATCCCTCCTATGTTCACGAGTACAAAGATTGAGAATGATCCTTAAAGTTTCGTCGATTAAATGAAGAAAATTTTCTGAATCATACATGCTACAAAAATTGAGGGTGTTGAGCTTGCTTTCTTCAAGTTAAAAGATGTAGAGTACCAATAATATAAAGGGTGACAGTTTTCTAGAGGTGTTGATGCTAGTCTGGCTTTATGGATATATTTTTCTAAGGTTTTCTTAGACAACTTTTTTCCTCAAAAGTTTAGGAAAACAAAGGTGGAAGAGTTTATAAACTTAAAGCAAGGGAGGATATCCGTTCAAGAGTATGCCTTGAAATTGCATCAATTGTCAAGGTATGCTAGCATGAGGTCTAGGATATGCAAGTTTGTCTCGGGATTGTCCCGTGATTTAGGTCTCGAGAGCAAGGAAGCTTTATTGATTGAAAGCACAGATATCTCTAGATTGATTGTGTATATAAAACAAGTAGACGATGAGAAAAATAATCATGTATAGCTTAGTAAGAAGCAAGAAAGGAAATTTAGGCCTTTCAAGTAAAGGGGTGGCAAGCAGCCACGAAAGAAGTGGGGGAGTTTAGGTTTGTTCACCTTGGCTAGTGTTAACTATCCTTACCCAAATTTGTCGGGTGATTACCGACCTTATTTTAGTGGTGGGTTTGGGGCACAAGGTGCCCAATTCTAGGCTAGTGGTGCCCAGTCGACTCCACCCTGCCCTCTTTGCAGATTTTGTGGTCAGAGTCATTGTGGTCAGTGTGAGAAAGGGAGAAATTGGTGTTTTCATTGTGGTTAGGTTGGGTACATACAACGTGAGTGCCTCTCTCTAGAAATTTGTTGGTCCTACAGGGCCCCTATTGCCACTCCACCTTCTCACGTATCAAAGGATGCTATGTCTACCTCGACTTCTATTTCTGGCACCGGTGCTAGCCAAAACTATGTATATGCACTTACTACTCACCAAGATTCTAAGGTATCTCCCAATATTGTCACAGGTATGTTGAGACATTTTTCCCATGATGTGTATTGTTTGCTTTATCTAAGGTCTTCTTGTTCTTATATGACCCCTTATGTAGTTGTGCATCTTGATTGTGGTCCCAATAGTTTGTCAGTTCCTTTCTCTATTTCTACCCTTTTCAGAGAGTCGGTGATTGTTAGAAGGTTCTATAGGGGGTGTGATATCTATAGGTGATAGATATACTCTTGTAGACTTTATAGGGTTAGACATGGGTGATTTTTATGTCATTTTGGGGATGGAATTATTGCACTCTCTATATGCTTTCTTAGATTGTCAGACCCGTAGGGTCATATTCAAATTCCCTAATAAGCTGGTCATTGTATAGGAAAGTGGTTCTCTAGTTCCTAAGGAAAGGTTCATTTCTTATCTTAAAGCTTTAAAGTTGATTGCTTAGGGGTTTTTTGTATCAATTGGTCCAATTTAAAGATTCTAACTTGGAAAAGAATTCTTTAGAATTTGTTCCCATAGTGAATGTGTTTCTTAAGGTATTTCTCGATGATCTTTTCGACGTTTCTCCCAAAAGGGAAATTGATTTTTGGATTGATCTTGTTTCGGACACTCGTCCAATTTCTATCCTTTCTTATAGAATGGCTTCAGTGATGCGAAAATAGCTTAAGGAGTAATTGAAAGACCTCTTAGATAAAGGTTTTATCCATCGTAGTATGTCACCATGGGCTGCTTTCGTATTGATCATGCTCAATTAAGATGGTTCCATTCGTATGTGCAATGATTATCATCAGTTGAACAAAATGATCATAAATAATAAATATCTTCTTCCTAACATTGATAATTTGTTTGATCAACTTCAGGGTGTGAAGTATTTCTCCAAGATCTTTCTTAGATAGGGTTATCATCAGCTTTAGATTAGGGATGTGGATATCCCTAAGACTGCATTTAGAACCTGGTATAGTCACTATATGTTTCTTGTTATGTCTTTTAGGTTGACCAATACCCAGGCGACATTTATGGATTTGATGAGTAAGGTCTTGCATTCATTCTTGGACATGTTTTCCATTGTCTTCATTGATGATATCTTAGTGTAGTCTAAGAGTGACGCGGATCATGTAGATCACCTCCGTGATGTATTGCAAACTTTAAAGGGTCATCATTTGAATGCCAAGTTTTCCAAGTGTGAGTTTTAGTTGAAAGAAATTTGTTTTCTTAGTCATGTCATCTCTAGTGAAGGGATCATAATAGATCCCCAAAAGGTTAGAATGGTTATAAAGTGGCCTAGACCTATGACTCCAACTGATATTCAGAACTTACTGGGTCTAGCCGATTATTATTGAAGGTTTGTGTAGAGTTTTTCTACTATAGCTGCCCCATTGACCAGTTGTCCCAAAAAAAGGTCAAGTTCTTGTGGTCCAATGCATGTGAGGGTAGTTTTGAGAAGTTGAAAGATAAATTGGCTTCAACTTTGGTTTTGACCTGTCGGGAGGGTAGTGATGGTTTTGTGGTGTATTGTGATGCTTCTCATGTCGGTCTCAGTTACATGTTGATGCAATATGGTAGGGTGGTGGCTTGTTCTTCTAAGTAATTAAAAGTTCATGAGAAGAACTACCTCACCCATGACTTAGAGTTATTATTTGTGGTCTTTGTGTTAAAGTTTTGGAGACATTATCTCTATGGTGTTTAAGTCGACATATTTTCTAATAATAAGAGCCTCCAATATGCGTTTACTCAAAAGGAGCAGAAACTTATGCAAATAAGATGGATTGAGCTATTGAAAGACTTTGATATGAGTCTTCATAACCATCCCAGTAAGACAAATGTAGTTGCTGATTCTCTTAGCCATGTGTCCATGGGATGTTTGGCCCATATAGATAAGGACAAGCAAGAATTGGTGAAGGGAATTCACCGCTTGGCAAGTCTTGGAGTTTGACTTGCGGACTCCAAGGATGTTGCTGTATTTGTGCTTTTGATATCTCAGTCATCATTTGTTGTTGAGATAAATAAGAAGCAAGTAATAGACCCTGACTTTATGAAGATACGAAGTAATGTGAGTCAATACAAAGTTGTAGACTTTATGATTGGTGGTGATGGTATCATGAGATACCAAGGTAGGCTATGTGTTTCTAACATCGATGGATTGAGGGAAAGGGTCATGTCCGAGGCTTATGGAGCACATTATGCTATTCATACCGATTTCACTAAGATCTATCATGACCTTAGGGAGTTCTATTAGTGGAGTAATATGAATCGAGATGTGGCTCGCTATGTGGCAAAGTGTACCGAGTGTCAATAAGTGAAAGTTTAACATATGAGGCCCGATGGTTTTTACCAAGAAATTGTGTTAGCTGAGTGGAAGTGGGAGAAAATTAATATGGATTTTGTTATTAGTATTCGTAGATCTCAGAATCAAATATTATTTCATTTGAGACTTCTCAACATGGGGGCGAGCTCTTGCAGCCTCAGGCCTCCACCTCATAGTGTAATCCCGAAATGACTGATCTGGTTTCTTAATTAATGTCTGCATGTAGAACTAGTTAGGAGCAATGCCAATATTTAATCCAAACCGCTTCATGAAGTTAAATGCCATATCTATCCATCAAGCTTATTTCATTACATGTTGTTCTATGTACCATGTTAAAGCCTCCCCAGTGAGACTTCTCATCCACGTCTTTATTCTTATTTTTTCAGTCTTTCTATCTCTTGCAAGTTTGTCACATTACATCATAGATGATCCTTATGATCTCCAGTTCCATTGTACAGTGGAGGTTTGTACCTCTCCAACAAATCAACACTTGGATGAACACATAATTATTCATATATTGTATGGTATGACTTTTTTTGAAGGATCAAATATATGTTGAGGGTAGGTATATGGAATGGTTTGAACATATGTGCAGTTTAGATTGTGGTTGCTAGATGCGTGATGGTAAGATATGTTTTGGACGTTTTGATTTGAATGATTTTATGCAGGTTTGAGGGTTGAGTATTTGAGATCTTGAATGTGTTGGGTAGGCACATAGTGTGTGTTTTAGATGTTTTGGATGGGATTTGAGAGAGTATATATATTTTTGAGGATTTTGAGATTGAGGTGATGGCATTTGATGATTTGGAGTAGGAGTTTGTGTTTTTGGTATAGTATAGTTATTAATCTGAGGTTCTAGAGGGTATTCAAAGTAAGAGACAAGTTGGTTAGGTTGTGCACTTACGCCACCTTTTATTTTAACTCTTAGATCCTTTGTTCCATCTTCAATATTAATTTATTCTGTACAGCCATGATTTCTTCCTCTGAGCTAGCTCCATTTTTGTCAGTTAGATTGTGATGATCTATCATTGGTTCATTATCCTTATGACTTTCAGGTAGAGTAGGAGGAGAAGGTGGAGCCCTTTTTGATTGGGTGTGGTAGGCCAGGGTGCACAAATAAAACATTTGGAAGGGGAAAACAATAACTAAACAACAAAAGTAAAAAATTTGTACATTAGAGATATAAAGTACATAAAACAATACACAATAAGCACATTAATTGTTTGATGTTTCCTATTTTGGGAGGCTCTTTTGCACCAGAGGTGGGACTAACATTGTTTAAGAGATAAGTATGGCATAAAGTAATATCATTTTCTCATAAATATGACACGACCCGAACCAGGACCTAGTTGTTTTGGGTGGCTCAAGCCTCACCTGGGACCCGAGACCACCCCCAACCCCTAACCATTACAGCCCTACACTTTATGTTGGATATATCCCGAATATATATAACAAGATAAAATGGAACGATCATTAATCAAATACAATCCTACGGTGTCATCCCCAATACCAATACTAATGCCAAGGAAGATACCGATACCAATGTCGCCCATACCAACCCATAGTAGTCACACAAAGCCTCTATCCAAAAGTAAAATAATATTCGATTGTGACATACCCCCAACCATAGCCAAAACCAAAGTCTATGAAATGACAAAAGTGCATGGAGAAATCCATAACATGAAATGAAGCCTTCTGAAGTATGGAAGTTTACCACTTTAATCTAATAGAAGTTTTCCCCGAATCCAATCAAGGATCAGGAGGAGTATGGCTGATTCCTACATCACGTGGGGATACAGCACCGAAGATGGGTTAGCGGGTGAACACTATAATTCACTCAGGAGTAAGGATAAAATAATGCCAACATTTAAAACCAAGTAAATAACGACATGCAACCACATTCATACATATATATACATCATGTCAGGAAAGGAAATCAGTTTTATTATGAATTTAAAAGTTTTCACCTAGGATTGTGTAGCTTGGCCATCCTAAAACCACCCATGGGTTGAGCTCCCCCTGCTGAAAGGGTCGTGGTGCATATTAGCCATACAAACTAGTGAAAACCCTGAGATGACTAGTACAACTCCCAAAATATAAGTGTGACATAATGCACACGGTCGCCAAGACCCACCTTATATCAACAAACGTGAGTTTCCAGATTTGGTCCCCCGAGACCGCAACCTTCCATGACTATTCTATCACATCGCCCTTTAAGCCCATATCAAAACCATTCACACACTACCAGCCAATTACCAAGGAGTATTATCTATTTGGAATTAATCATCCATATCGTCATACCAATACTAGAGCTTGCAAGTAAATCCATTTATGCCATACCAAAACAATTAAACCAATTTGACTCCAAAGTTTCCAATTATACCAAATCATGGCCCCCAAGGCCTTCCAAATCCATTTAAAACCAAACCAACCCATTCCATATTCGATTACCATTTATGCAATGCTTTAATTTAAAGTAATTAGTTAAACCAAACAATTTTGGGGACACTATGGTGCCCCTAGTACAAATTCCCAAAAGTTTCTCATAACTATTGACCAACTTAATGACAAATCCATTCACTTTGGCATTTTAAGAAACATATTGAGGGTATGTAGTTTCCAGAACAAAAACCAAGTGTAAATTCACCATTCTCATGTAACCACATGTTCAAATCATAATTATAACATAAAAATCATACGAAAAGTATGGGAAAACATTATCCAACCAAGAACAACCAAAACTCCCAACACATATTTCAAAACCCAAATAATGAAACAATAAAGCCATGAAAACCATCCATAAAAGCATGATTTTAGTTAGAACTAACAGTGAGGGAGGAGTAACATGTCTTAGATAATGGAGAAGATGGAGAGAAACACCCCTGAAAGCCTTAATTGATTGCTTGAAGAAAACCCCAACCTTTGCTTAACCCAAGAGCTTGAGAGATATTGGAGAGTGTTTCTAGTGTTTTTGATTTAGAATAATAGGGTAAAAAATGTCCCAAAAGTGTTTTAAGTCATGGGGTCATAAGGGGTTATGAGGGGAAATATCCATAATACCCCCAACTTAAGTTGTATAAATTCCCTCTAGAGGATACGTCTCCCCCCTTGACTCGTACACACAAAATAGGAATGATACCCAAAACTCATACCGTAGATATAATGTTAGACCTCACACCCGATCCACCATATGAATCCCCTTGCTTAGGTCGTACCCATACCATACGACTAGTACCCTCAAACTGTATCCAAGATAGAATCCAAAGGAATCAAGACTAGACAATATATGAATCCATGATACTATTCGCACCCTATCCTTAAGACTCTTAGTGAGCCACTCGTACTCAGATCCAAGTTAAGTTACTTTTAGATTAATTGAAGGACCAACCCAACGGCCCATCGTAAACCCTACAACCTGTACCCACTAAGTCGTAACCACATTAGAAACTAAGTCACCAAATATTAGAAAACATAAATTGGCTCACCTAACCCATACCCACACCACACAACAAGTATGGTGAGTCATATGATGTCCAGAAAGATCAAAACCTTGGAAATTTCTAAGGACTAGAACCTTGGGTGTTTAGATTCTCCCCTACTTGTATCATTCATCCCTGAATGATGGAACAAGGTTATATAAGCACAATTTATACCCGTAGATACCTCTATTCTAACCCTTAAGACAGAAAATAAAGACGCAAGGAAATCAATTTTTTCTTTAACTAAATTAGAAGCAAAGATGTTACAATGAACACATACTTTCTGCATTAATTTTTGGAGAAGAAAATAGGAACGGATACTTTGAATCCATATCATCTTTCACTTCTTATGTAGCCTCTTCAACCTTGTGGTCTCTCCATAGAACCTTGACCGAAGCTATATCCTTGTTTTCCCAACTGAAAAACCTGCCGATCCAAAATCTCAATCGGGATCTCTTCATATGATAGGGAATGTGAAATGCCATTATCCTTAGTAGACACAACCTGTGACGGATGACCAATATACTTCCTCAACATAGAGACATGGAATACCGGGTGAATAGAGCTCAAGTTAGAAGGAAATTCCAAATCATATGAAACTTTACCAACCTTACTTAAAATCACATAAGGACACACATATCAGGGACTGAGATTCCCCTTCTTCCCAAATCACATCACTCCCTTCATAGGAGACACACTAAGGAATATTCTATCTTATACCTCAAACTCTAAGTCCCTTTATCTTAAATCCATATAGGAATTTTGGCAACTTTGGGCGGCCTTAAGCCTATCCCGAATCACCTTCACGTACTCCACAGCTTGGTAAACTAAATTCGGGCCAAACATATCTGCCTTACCAACCTCAAACCACCCAATTGGATACCTATAGCTCCTACCGTACGACTCTTCAAACAGAGCCATCCTAATGCTAGAGTGTAGCTATTGTTGTAAGCAAACTTGACATGAGGTAAGTTCTCAACCCAAATATCACCATAGTCAATGACACAATCCCAAAAAATATCCTCCAATGTCTAAATAGTTCTCTCTACATTCCCTTCTGACTGTAGGTGAAAAGCAGTACTTAGACTCACCTTAGTCCCCAACCCTTTATGCAATAATCGCTAAAAGTGAGATGAAAACTATGTGCCATGGTCAGAGATGATAGAAATAGGTACCCTACGTAGCTTCACATTCTCTTGGAGGTACAACCTTTCTTAATCCTCAGCCAAAAAAATTAGTCCACCCTATAAAAAAGTGAGCCGACTTAGTCATCCTATCAACGGTGACCCAAACCAAACCAAATTGGTTCCGAGACAAAAGAGACTGGTAATGAAATACATATTGATCACTTCCCACTTCCATTGAGGCAACTTAATTTCCTGATACTGTCCTTTGGGCCTCATGCGCTAAACTTTCCCTTGTTGGCACATCATACATTTGTCCACAAAGTTAGACACATCCCTCTTTATATTATTCCACCAATATATCTCTTTGAGTTCATGACATATTTTCATCGAACCAGGATGAACCAAATAGTCTGACTCATGCTTCTCAGCCAATATCCTCTCTCACAAACCATCAATGAGGAACACATAATCTCCCTTTGTACCGCAATGTACCATTACTGTTGATCTCGAAGACCATGACCTTCTATCAACCTACATCATCCTTAATCCTAATCAAGAGATGACCGCGCTATTTCCTGCATAAACAGACCACCATTCTCAGAGTCCAAAACACAAACTCCAAGGTTAGCTAACCGCTGAATGTCCTTTACAAACTCCTATTTCTCCTTATCTACATGATCTCGACTCCTTATGGATAACTTGCTAAGAGCATCAACAACAATATTAGCTTTACCTAGGTGGTAGTGATGACTCATATCATAATCCTTGAGAAGCTCAAGTTATCTCCTTTTCCTAAGGTTTAGCTCTTTCTAAGGAAACACTTTCTGCATGCTCTTATGATCAGAGAAGTTGTCCACATGCACCCCATATAAATAGTGACTCCAAATATTCAATGCAAACACCACAACTAGTAATTCCAAGTCATAAGTCAGATAGTTCCTCTCATGTACCTTTAACTGTCTAGAAGCATAAGCTATCACCTTCCTACACTGTATCAGAAAATAACCTAGTCCTACACTAGAAGCTCAACACCCCTTTAGTGTCTTCAGGCAAAGTCAAAATCAGAGCTGAAGTTAACTTATCCTTCAGCTTTTCAAAACTACCCTCATAGGCACCCGACCACAAGAACTTTACTTTCTTTTAAGTCAACTTAGTTAATGGGGAAGATATAATCCACAAACCTTCGATAGTAGCCAGCTAAACCCAATAAACTTTGAAAATCAGTTGGAGTCGTGGTTCTAGGCCACTTTTTCACTACAAAAACTTTCTATAGATCCATCAGGATCCCCTCAGCAGAGATGATATGACCCATAAAAGTGATAACGTTCAACCAAAACTCATACTTTGAGAACTTGGCATACAACCACTACTCTTTCAAGGTCTACAACAAAATATGGAGGTGATCGAAATGATCCACCTCACTCATAAAATACACCAAAATGTTATTAATGAAATGAATGAAAAACAGATCCAAAAATTGACAAAAGACTTTATTCATTAAATCCATAAATGTTGTAGGGGAATTGGTCAACCCAAAAGACATAACTAGGAACTCAAAGTGCCCATACCATGTAAGAAAGAAAGTCTTAGGGATATCCACTTCCCTAATCTTAAGCTGATAATACCTAGATCGAAGATCAATTTTGAAGAAAAACTTAGCACCTTGAAAGTGATCAAACAAATTATCTATCATTTGAAGAGGATACTTGTTCTTAACCATCACCTTATTCAACTACTAGTAATCAATATACATCCGAAGGACACCATCCTTCTTACGCACAAATAACACCTGTGCACCCCATGAGGACACACTAGGATGGATGAAACCCTTATCTATAAGATCCTTGAGTTTCTCTTTTATCTCCTTCAACTAAGCTGGAGCTATTCTGTATGGGGGAATAGAAATTAGGTGAGTGTCCAAAACAAGATCAATACCAAACTCAATGTCTCTATTTAGAGGAATACTAGGAAGGTCGTCAAGGAAGACCTCAGGAAATTTATTCACTACGGGATGAAATGTAAAGAAGAACCCTCCAAGTTAGAATATTTAATCCAAACTATGTGATAGAGATACCACTTGGAGATTAATCTACGAGGTCTAAGTTTAGATATGAACTTTCCCTTAGGAGCTAGGGAACCACCCTCCCACTCAATAACTAGATCATGAGGGAATTTAAAGAAGACATTATGGGTCCAATAATCTAGAGATGCATAACATGAGTGTAACCAATCCATCCTAAGTATGACAACGAAATCCACCATATCTAATTCAAATAGATCCACCACAGTTTCTTTAGTACCAACAGATACCACACACCTCCAATAGACTCTTCCAAAATTAATAGAGTCGCCTACATAGGTAGAAAATAGAAAAAAAGTTGAAAAAACCCTCAAGACCAAAACCAAAATATACAGCCACAAATAGGATCATATAAAAGAGAGTGGAGCCTAGATCAAGTAGATAGTACATATCAAGATAAAAGAGTTTCAACATATGATTCATGACATCAGGTGATACCTCAAACTCATGTTGGGTATTGAAGGCATAATGACGGTTTCAACCTGTGTCGAAACTAGATGGTGCACCCTTTGGTGATTGGGCTAAAGATGAAGCAATTGGAACCTTATTCGCACCCAAACCAACTTTGGCTACTGGAAAATTCTTAATCATGTGCTCTGGATGACCACAGCTGAAGCACTTATCCCTTTCTTCTTCAAAATAACCTTGATACAAACTACCACTGAACCTGTAGGGAGGATATGATGGAGCTAATTGAGCCCCACTAGCTTGATATCAGGTTCCCTATCCCCTAGAGTTATTTCCACCTGAAAAATACCTGTCGCTCAATGGCTTTGGACAGGGAACACTAGCCATAGAGTAAGACCCAGAATTTCCCTTTTTCTTATTCCACTTCCCACCATCCTTCCCACTCTGTTGTTTGCCACCACCATACTTAGAAAACCTAAACTTTTTGACCTATATCCCCCATGTCTCATCCTTCTTTATCTTCTCTTCCTCAACCTACTACATTGACACAACCAACCTGGAAATATCCATGTCCTTGATAAATAAGGCAGACTTACTTTACAATATCAAATCTCTGGAAAAACCCAAAAGCAAACTTCCATATTCTAGCCCGCATATTTGAAACCACCTTCGGAGCATACTGAGGTAACAGGTAAAACTTTAAGGCATACTCTTTGACAAATATTATGCCTTGCTTTATATTGGCAAACTCTTCCACTTTTGTTTCCCTTAACTCTTGCGGAAAGAAGCGATCTAGGAAAGCATTAGAGAAATCTTTCTATAAAGCTGACTCATCACCGTCACCACTCACCTGATCCCATTCTTCATACAATTGGTATTCCACTTCCTTCAGCGGGTAGGTGGAAAACTCCAAGCTTCCACATTAGTGATATGCATAATATAAAAGATCATTTCCATCTTGTACGGAAAACGTTAAAGATTCTCCTCCACCTTATCACTTTTAAAGGTTGGAGGACTCAATGTTATGAACTGGCCAACCCTTGTGGCCTCAAATATAGAGTAACAGGAACACAACACTCAAACTGAGTAGCTACAAACTGTGCCAACATATGAATGGACTGACAAAACTCCGCGTTCATCACTTCAGCCTGAGGAGTCTAAGATGGACTAAAGGGAACTGGTGGAACTCTAGGAGGAAAATAAGGAACTATACCCCTAGATCGAGTATGGATCCCATAAGTAGAGGATGTTTCATCAATATTGACCCCAATTGGGACAGATAAACTTTCATGAGCTTCAAATTGTTGAGGCATGGTCTGAAAAGCAAACAAACAGAAATTAGAGAAGAATTAAGTACCTTAAACTCTATAGCTTGAAAATAAAACACAAGAAAAAGAAATATTCCTAAATGCCTCGTGACCTCTCTTTTATGAGTGTGGTGCATTTCACGCCTTTTAAATAGACTATATTTAACATGGCTTTGTGGACTCCTATGTGACCATGAACTGAGGGCTCTGATATTAATCTTACACGACCTAAACTAGGTCCTGTCATGTCGGGTGCCTAAAGCCCCTCTCGAGATCGGAGACCACCCCTAACCCCTAACCATTAATGCCCTACACCTTATGTCAGATGAATCTTAAATATATATAAAAAGATAAAATGGAATAATCATAAATAAATACAGTCCCACGATGTCAGCCCCATCACAAATACCAATTCCAAGGTTGACACCCATACCGACACTACCCATACCAATCCTTAGTAGTCAAACAAAGCCTCTATCCAAAAGTAAAAAAAATATCCAATCGGGATATGCCCCCAACCATACTAGTAACCAAAGTATATAAAATGACAAAAGTACGTAGAGAAATCCATAAAATGTAATGAAGCCTTCGGGAGTATGGAAACTCACCACTTCAATCCAATACAAGTTATCCCTGAATCTGATAACTAAGCAGGAGAAGTATGGTCGATTCTTGTATTGCACGGGGATATAGCGCTTGAAGATGGATTAGCAGGTAGACTCTAGCATACACTCAGTGGTAAGGATAAAACAAGGTTATCATTTAAAACCATGTAAATAACCCCATGTAATCACATTCATACACATATATATACATCATAATATGAAAAGAAATTAGGTTTAGTATGAATTTAAAACCTTTAACTTGGGATTGTGTAGCTTGGCTATCCTAAAACCACCCATTGGCTATATAGGTTCAGCTACCCCTGCTGAAATAGCCTGGGCACGTGTTAGCCACATGAATAGGAGAAAAACCTGAGATGACTAGTACATCAAAAATATAAGTGCGACATAATACACACGGTCACCAAGACCCACCTCATATCGCAAAATATAAGTTTCCAATTTTGGTCCCCTCAGGACTACGACATTCTACAGCAATGGTGACACATCCCTCTTTAAGGCCATATTAAAACCATTCACACACTACAAATCAATTACTAAGAAGTCTTATTTATTAGACATTAATCATCGTGTTGTCATACTAACACTAGAGTTTTCAACTCTATCCATTTATGCCATACCAAAACCATTCAATCAATTTGACTCCAAAGTTTCCAATTAAACCCAACCATGGCAACCAAGGCCTTCCAAATGCATTTCAAACTAAACTAAACCATTCCATATTCCATTATCATTTATAAATCCATTAATTTAAATAATTAGCTTAACCAAATAGTTTTGGGGACTCTATGGTCCCCTAGTACATATTCCCAAAATTTTCTCATAACTATTGACCAACATAATGACAAATTCATTCAATTTGGCATTTTTACAAACATGTTGAGGGTATATAGTTTCCAAAACCAAAGCCATGTGTAAATTTACCATTCCCATGTAACCACATATTCAAATCTTAATTATAAAATGGAAACCTTAAGAAAAGTACGGAAAACATTATCCAATAAAGATAAACCAAAATCCTACCACATATTTCAAAACCTAAACACTGGAATGATAAGACCATGAAAACATGATTTTAGTTAGAACTAAAAATGAGGGAGGAGTAATATGCTTTACAAAATAGATAAGACAGAGAGAAACCACCCCTTTGAGCCTTAATTGATTGCTTGAAAAAAACCCTAGCCTTTTCTTAACCCAGGAGCTTGAGAGAGATTGGTAAGTATTTCTAGTGTTTTCAATTTAGAATAATAGGGTAAATAATTTCCCAAAAGTGTTTTAAGTCATGGGGTAATAAGGGGTTAAAAGAGGAAATATGCAGAATACCCCCAGCATAAGTTGTATAAATTTCGGCAGGAAAGGCTGACTTCCCCCCTTGACTCGTACACACCATATATGAGTGGTACCTACAACTCGTACCAGAGATAGAATGTTGGACCTCACACCTGGTCCACCATAGGGATCCTTTTACCTAAGTTGTACCCATACCACAGACTAGTACCCTCAAGCAATATTCAAGAGAGAATCCAAGGGAATCAATACTTGACAATATACAAATCCTTGATATAAATCATACCATATCATTATGGCTCTTAGAGAGCCACTTATCCTTAAAGAAAAGTCAAGTTGCTTTAAAATTAAGTGACGGACCATCACAATGACTCGTTACCAACTTTATAGCCCATACCTACCAAGTCATAATGTAAGACTCTAGAAATAGGTCTCGAGATGTCACACGGTGCTCAAAACTACGAGTAGTCTCAAGATAACCCTGTAAGCCTTGTTCTAAGTCTGGATCACATATAAAAGCAATTTAAACAAGTAAGACTATAGAAATACTGAATTATCTAAACTGAGCTGAAATAAACTAAAAATAATGTGTGAATTATCGCTAGCAGTCCAACAAGCCTTTACTACTATGAACTAGAGTGCCATTGGGAAAGACCCCAAACTGGCTCAAGCTAAACTGAAAATAACTAATCAAATACTACAGAAGATGGAAATTTTAATAAATATGCCCTCGAACTCTAAGGTCTCACCAACTATCAGGATGTAGATAGAGATGCCTTAAATCACTCACAATGCTGGGACTAAGCACCTGAATCTACATTATTAGACAATGTAGCACATAGACATTTATATGGATCAGTACTTTGAGAATGTACTAAGCTTGTGAGGGTGAATGCATAGGTAAAATAATATATCAATGTTTATCAAATAAACATAAAGGAATGGATGCTAGATTTAATGACTAACATTTGCTTAAACAACTTAAAACTGAAAAATCATAAATCATAATTAACAAAAGCATACTGTATAAATATTGTGAGCCATTACGCTTAGTTCTAAAAGTTGTACTTGTATTCAATCTTTAAAACTTTTCTTTTATTCTTTACTAGTAGGAAGTTCTTATAAAAAGATGTTCTGCAAGGATTACTCTTTTTTGTAGGGAGGTTCTTATAACCGATATACATTATGTGAGCTATCATAGTGTCCAAAGCTTAGTTCCCCTAAGGGGAATACCTCGCATTGGGGAGAAGTGTCATACTCTTGCCAAGGAGTATAACGTAAGGTAGGTGATCACATTTGTAACTGTCATCCATAGAGAAATAGAACAAACTTTACCTATGTTGGCTCCTAGTTCGAGGAAAGTAGGATTCACTAAACCCACACTTCTTACTTGGTGCTAAATACTACTCCCTTTAATCTGTATGCCCATTCTGTAGGAAATCCACTTTAAATAACATAATGATTCATACTAAAAGCTAATTGTACATCTGATAGTTTAAAACTTACATTTGAGCTATACATGGATTTCATATCTTTAGCTAAAGATCAAAAGGTCAAAACATTACTCAAAATTGATCATAAACGTGTCATGGGTTGCTTAAAAGAAAAATCACTTTGATTATCAACATCAAAGCGAAGGCTTACTGACCAATATTTTAATCTCAAGGAAAATCATCATGTATTATAGTAAATAGCCAACATCATGGGGTTTTGCACAATTCTAGTCATAATATTGAAAGTCAATTCTCATTATATGCGAAACATGTCAAACGTATGGACATGTAAAAATTGAGATGCAACTTGTCAATCAATTCTCTTGTAATAGCATAACTTAAAATAATGATCACTAGGTATAAACCCTAAATTAAAAATTCATGTATATTTAAGTAGATCAATGTAAAATATAATTAATAGCAAGTTTTGGGCACAACGGTGGAAGGATTACCCTTGTTCATAACCTCACATACTTTAATTGCTAAACTAGATAAAGAAGCTTGAACTTTGAGTTCCTATTGGTACTCTTTAAGATTGATTCTTGAATATCTTAAATTAGGAACCTTGAATCTTGGGTTATCTTGGAAAAAGAATAGTGGAATTTGGGGATTCTTGAAGTTAAATGTTGAAGCCTAGGATTTTCTTTGAGAAGGATTTGATTAATAATGAGCATATTTTACTCAATAATATGTTTAATCATCTTTTTTTATGATTTGGGGGTGTAGACAAAGACTAAGTTGCCCTTGGAATTTAAAATTCAAAACTGGAATGCAGATTAAGGCCTCACCACGATGCAGTGAGTAGGTCATCACAATACCCATCGTAACGCGATGGAATCGCGGTGACTCACTGGAATATGACAATTGTCAATTTGACCTTCACCGTGATGCGGTGCAATTGCGATGAGATACTGGAACATGACATTTGCTGATTTGATCTCCATAGCAATGTGGTGGCCTCCTCACCACGATACTCACCAAGACGCAATCTAATTGCGGTGAGCTACTATTTTGCCAATCCAAATATAATCCAACCCCATCCAAAAAATATGAAACTTACCTAAGACATGCTATTTACACCCCTAAATATAATTCAACTCAAAACTCATTGTCTTAGAGCCTAGAAGGTTGACTTAAAAATCTTTGAAGTTAAAAGGGAGTTAAAATGAATAAGTCCTTCAACTCTTAGTTTTATTTTCTGGTTTTAAGTGCTATAGGCACATACTAAGTGTTGAACTAAGCTAGGAATGTTCGGGGTATTAAAATATCTCCCCCTTGGAAACATTCATCCTCGAATGAGACTAATTAAACTGGAGAGGGGATACTGAGGAACTGAGACTATAAGTTGTCCTGCAGAACTGAAAGCATGACAAAACTGATATAAAAATGCAAGGATTATCAAGAAAGTAGCTATATAGAGATAAACTTAGAATAGGTGATCTGAGAAAACTTGTTACCTTAGGCCAAATCTGAATTTGTTATGAAAAGATGAGGGTACTTGTTCTGCATATCTGCTTCTGCTTCTCAAGTGGCGCCCTCAATGGATTGATGTTGCCTAAGAACTTTTACCAAAGGAACCTCTTTGTTCCTTAACCTAAGAATCTGGCGATCAAGGATCTCAACTTGAATCTATTCATAAGAGCGGCTATCATGAATATCTGTACTTCCTAAGAGTACTACAATTGTTGGATCACCAATACACTTCGTTAACATGGATACATGAAACACTGAGTGAACTAACAATAATTCTGTGGTCAATTCGGGCTCGTAAGCTACCTTTCCAACACAACACAAAATTCTATAAGGGTCATTATATCGGGGACTAAGCTTCCCCTTTTACCCAAATCGTTTCACCCCTTTATTGGTCAAACTTTCAAATAGACTAAATCATCAACTTTGAACTCAAGATCTCTTCTCCTTACATCTATGTAAGATTTGTGATGACTCTGAGCTATTTTGAACCTTTATTGAATCAACTGGGACTTTCTCCATAGCATTGAGTACCATATCAAGCCCTATTAAAGAGGCCTCACCCACTTTAAACCATCTGATAGGTGACCTACATCTCCTCGCAGAAAAAGCCTTAAATGGGGCCATCTGCATGCTAGCAAGGTAACTGTTACTGTAGGTGAACTCAATTAATGGAAAATGCATATCCCAACTACCCTTGAAGTCAAGAACAGATGCCCTCAACATATCTTCTAAGGTTTAAATGGTCCTTTCTGCCTGACCATTAGTCTAAGGATGAAAAGCTGAGCTAAGATTGACATGGGTACCAAAACCCTTCTAAAAGGCCCTCCAAAAGTGAGAGGTAAAAAGAGTACCCCTATATGAAATAATAGACGAAGGAACTCCATCCAATCTAACCAACTCTCTAATATACAACTTAGAATAATCTTCAGCTGAGTAAGACGTATGAACTGCCAGGAAATGGGTTGATTTGGTTAACCTGTCTACAATAACCCATATCGAATCATGCTGATAGTTCGAATGGGGTAACCCGATTAAAAAATCCATGTTTACCTCTTCCCACTTGCAAGTGCGAATATTAAACTCTTGAAAGGTACCACCAAGCCTTTGGTGCTCCACCTTAACCTGTTGGCAAATAGAACACTTAGCTACAAACTCCACAATATCTTTCTTTATACCACTCCACTAATAGATTTCCCGTAAATTATGCTACATTTTAGTAGCGCCTGGGTGAATTGAGTATCGCGAACCATGTACTTCTTCCATAATCCGATGCTTTAAACCATCAATACATGGCACACATAACCTACTCTGGTATCTTAATACCTCATCTTTCCCGTGGGACAAAGCCTCTACCTTCTGATCTCTAACTAACTCTTTCAACTTAACTAGGTTGGGATCCTTATCTTGTTTCTCCTTTACCTCGGCGAATAAAGATGATTTTGCTCTACTCTAGACCCAAATGCTTCCTTCAATTAAATCAACTAACCGTACACCTAGTCTAGCCAACTGATGAACTAGTCAAACCAACTTTTTCTTATCACCCTCTACATGAGTGACACTACCCATCGACAGTCTACTAAGGGAGTCTGCCATAATATTAGCCTTTCTCGGATAATACAAAACTCATGCCGTAATCTTTCAATATTTCAAACCACCTTCTCTGATGGAGATTCAACTCTCTCTGTGTAAACATATACTGCAAACTTTTATGGTCCGTAAATAAATCAACATACACACCATAAAAATAGTGCCTCTAGATTTTCAAAGCAAATATCACAACAGCTAATTCTAGATATTAAGTAGGATAGTTCTTTTCGTGAGGCTTAAGATTTCTATGGGCATAGGCAATGACTCTACCTTTCTGCATCAAAACACAACCCATACCAACTCTAGAAGCATCACAATAAATAATGAATCCATCTATACTATCAAGTAACGCTAAGACTGGGGTTGAAATAAGTCAATCCCTCAACTCCTAAAGACTCTTCTCACAAGAATCTGACCACTGAAATATAACTTTCTTTTGAGTAAATTTGGCATGGAAGATACAGTGGATGAAAACCCCTTAAAAAACCATCTGTAATAGCCAGCTAAACCCATGAAACTTCTAATGACTGATGGAGAAATGGGTCTAGACCAATTTCTTACTTCTTTGGTCTTTTGGGAATTAACTCTAATGCCATCACCACAAATAATATGATCAATAAAAGCTACTGACCTTAGCAAAAATTCACACTTGTTGAACTTGGGGAGAAAATGGTGATTCTAAGTGCTTACAATACAATTCTAAGATAATCTGCATGGTCATCCTCACTACAAGAATAAATAAGGATATCATCGATAAGGACTGTAAAGAACATTTATTGATACTATTTGAACACTTAATTCATCAAATCCATGAAAGCAGTTGGTGCATTTGTTCACCCGTAAGAGATGATTAGAAATTCAAAATGATCATAACGAGTTTTGGAAGTTGTTTTCATGATGTCACATTCCCTTACTCTAAGCTGATGATAGCCGGATCTGAGGTCTATATTGGAGAAATAACTTTCACCTTGGATTTGACCAAATAAGTCATTAATTCTAGGGAGAGAATATTTATTTTAACTATGACTTTATTCAACTGACGATAATCATTGAACATTCGCAGAGAACCATCTTTCTTATGCACAAATAGGACAAGAGCGCCCCATAGAGAAACACTAGGCCTTATGAAACCCTTATCATAGAGGTCCTTGAGTTGCTCTATGAACTCATTAAGCTCAGCAGGAGCTATACAATATAGATGAATGGAGATGGGCTGAGTGTCAGGAAGAAGGTCAATTTCAAATTCTATTTTCTTTATGGGAGGTACCCCTGACAACTCTTTAGGAAAAAACTCCAAAAACTCATTAACTACCCAGATTGACTGAACTGTTGGAGTCTCAGACTTAGTGTCCTTGACTTCGACTAAATGATAAATACACTCTTTTGAAATCAATATTCTAGCCTTAAGTTAGGATATAAAAGGACTCTTGGGAGACACCAAACTACCTTCCCACACAAAAAGTAGGCTCACCAAGAGACTAAAACTTCACTACTTGGGTGTGGACAATCTATAGATGTATAACAAGAATGGAGCCAATCCTTACCCAGAATAAGGTCAAAGTCAACCACGTCTAATTTTATCAAATATGCTAACATGGTCTTATGAAGGATAGTGATAGGACACTTTCTATTGATCTATTTGGCAACAATTGACTCACCTACTAGGGTAGAGATAGAGAATGTCTTAGAAAGCTTTTTAGGATATATTCTGAAATTTACTACACCTAACAATGTCATATAAGAGAAATAGGAACCAGGGTCTAGTAGCACATAAACATCAAAATGGAAGAGACAAAGTACCCGTAATAACATCTGGTGAACTCTCTTACTCCTGACGAGATGGTAAAGAATAGAACTAATTCTAGTGTTGACCACCACCGATACTGGATGATGCGCCCTAAGAAGGGGCTAAGCGACCTATAGGAGTTGGTGAACTAGTAGCCTGAGTCTGGATACGAACATCACTTCTTCCATAGTTAGCTTACGGGCAGTCTTTGATATCGTAGCCCAACTTACCACATCCAAAACAACCTTTTCTCCCCAACAAACACTCACCAAGATTATTCTTATTGTATCTAGCACATCCAAGATAATTGGTCTTTCTACCCATACTATTCTGAGACTTGGATATAAAAGTCTTACCCCATGGCTCCTTTTTAGCTCTGAGTGTGGGAGCACTAGCTGAAAATGGTTTCGGCAAAGGCGTTCGACTTTGGAACTATGAATGATTCCCCCTATAAATCTTTATTGACTATACTCAAATTGCCCAGTTTTAGCCTTCTTATTTTCTCTCTCTCTTTCTTTTAACTTTTTAGCCTCAATCTGTTGGGCATAAGTCATCAATCTAGCAAGATCAATAACTCAAACTAGCATGGCCGTCCTACATTCCTTAACTACCAATCCAGACAATCCAATCACAAACTTACTCATACTAGATCTAGTGTCAGCTATTAACTCAGGAGTGTACTTAGACAATTGGTTGAACTTAAGGCAGTACTCGTTCCCTGTCATTAAGCCCTGCCTTAGGTTCATGAACTCCTCATTCATTGTTTCCCATAACACACATGGAAAGAACCTATCTAAAAATATATCTTAAAATAACTGCCAACTCATGGGAGTTGCATTCTCACCCCTACCTTTCTTCCACATAACTACCCAAGCATAAGCAACTTCTTTTAACCTATAAGAAGCCAATTCTACACTCTTCTCTTCAGTAACATACATAAATTGGGTGATTTTTTTTACCTCATCAAGATATAACTGTGGGTCCTTACCTACTTTTGACCTAAAGAATTCAGGCAAATTCATCCTCATAAAATCGTGAAGCTAAGATGTAGCTAAATTATCCTTTTTTCATATGGGACTATAGCCAGATTATTGGCCTGAACATTAGCTATTATATCTTGGACCAAAGCCTGAAAGGCAGGTTGAAATTCGGCATAAGATATATTCTCATTCAGAGGGTCAGTAGGTTAGGGTGGTTGGTTATTATTTCTGCAGGCATTAGCTCTGGAAGGAGGCATATTCTATCTCGTAAAAGCGCAAGTTAAAAATAGATAGAGACAGTTGTAAGTACGATGGATCATGAAGGAAAAGAGAAGATCTTTTTAAAATGTCCCGTAGGCTCTCGCTCATAAATATGGTGTTCTTCACAACCATGATCAAGACTCAATGTCATGTGGCTTGTCTAACTCCCTGGGACTTTCTAGATCTTAGGCTTTGATACCAAGTTTGTCCCACCCTAGAAATGAGTCCCGAGATATCACACGGTGCTTAAGACTACGAGTTGTCTCAAGCTAACCTTATAAGCCTACTACAGAGTCTATCACTTATATAAAAGTAATTTAAACAAGTAAGAAAACTAAAATACTAAATTATCAGAATTATCAAAACTGAGCTAAAACCTTTACTACTAAGAACTAGAAAGCGGTTGGGACAAACCCCCAACTGACTCAAGCTAAACTAAAAACAACTAACAAATACTATGGAAGCTATAAAGATAAATAAAGGGTCCCTCAAACCATAAGGACTCACCAACTATCAGGATGTAGATAGAGATGCCTGAAATTACTCATGATGCTGGGACTGAGCACCTGAACCTATATTATTAAAGAATGTAGCACATAGACGTATATGTGGATCAGTACTTTGAGAATGTATTGAGCATGTGGGGGTGAATGCATAGGTAAAATAATATATCAATGTTTATCAAAAAACCATAAAGGAATGCATGCTAGATGTAATAATTCACATTGGCTTGAACAACTGAAAACTAAAAAACCATCAATCATAAATAACAAAAGCATACTATATAAATATTGTAAGCCATAACGCTTAGTTCTAAAAGATATACTTGTATTCTATCTTTAAAACTTTTCTATTATTCTTTACTGGTAGGAAATTCTTGTAAAAAGCTATTCTACGAGGATTACTCTTTTCTGTAGGGAGGTTTTTCTAACCAACATACACTATGTGAGCTATCAAAGTGTCCACCGTCTAGTTCCCCTAAGGAGAAAACCTCATGTTAGGGAGAGGTGTCATACTCTTACCAGGGAGCTTAACCTGAGCTAAGTGATCGCATCTGTAACTGTCATCCTTATAGAAATAAAACTAATTATACCTACGTTGGCTTATAGTTCTAGAAAAGTAGGATGCACTAAATCCACACTACTTGCTTGGTGCTAAATACTATTCCGTTTAATCTGTATGCTCATTCTGTAGGAAATCAACTTTAAATAACAAAATGATTCATACTAAAAGCTAATTGTGCATCTGATAGTTTAAAACAAACATTTGAGCTATAGGTGGATTCTATATCTTTAGCTAAAGATCAAATCTTTACTCAAAATTGATCATAAACATGTCATGGGTTGCTTAAAAGCAAATTTTCTTGGATTATCAGCATCAAAGCTAGGGCTTAAAAACCCTTATTTCAATCTCAAGGCAAATCATCATGAATCATAGTAAATAGCCAACATCATAGGGTTTTCCACTATTCTAGTCATAATAGTGAAATTCAATTCTTATTAAATGTAAAACAAGTCAAACTTATGGACATGTAAAAATAGAGATGCAACTCATCATTCAATTCTCTTGTAATAGCATAACCTTCAAATAATGATCACTAGGTATGTATCCTAAATTTAAAATTCATGTATATTCATGTAAATAAATGTAAAATATAATTAAAAGGAAGTTTTAGGCACAAGGTTGGAGGGATTATCCTTGTTCATAACCTCACATACCTTAATTGCTGAACTAGATAAAGAAGCTTGAACTTTGAGTTCTTATTGGTGCTCTTGAAGATTGATTCTTGAATATTTTTAATTGGTAACCTTGAATCTTGGGTTATCTTGGAAAAAGAATAGTGGAATTTGGGATTCTTAAATTTAAATATTGAAGCCTAGGGTTTTCTTTGAGAAGGATATGACGAATAATGAGCATATTTAGCTTAATAATATGTTTAATCATCCGTTTTCACGATTTGGGGGTGTAAGAAAAGACTAAGTTGCCCTTGAAATTTAAAATTTAGAACTGGAATACCGATAAAGGCTTCACCGTGATGCGGTGAGTGGGTCGTCGCGGTACCTACCACGACAATCACGGTGACTCACTAGATTATGAAAATTGTCGATTTGAGATTCATCATGATGCGGTGTAATTTTGGTGAGCTACTGGAACTTGACATTTTCTGATTTGGCCTCTACCGCGATACGGTGGCCTCATCACAACAATACTCATCACGACGTGGTCTAATTGCAGTGAGCTACTGTTTTGTCAATCCAAATGTGATCCAACCCCCATCTGGAAAATCCAAAACTTACCTGAGACATTATACTTTCACCCCTAAATATAATTCAACTCAAAATTCATTGTCTCATAGCCTAAAAGGTTGACTTAAAAATGTTCAAAGTTAAAAGGGAGTTAAAATAAGTAAGTCCCTCAACTCTTATCTTTATTTTCAGGTTTTAAGTGCTACAGGCATATACTAAGAGTTGAACTGAGCTAAGAATGTTTGGGGTATTACACATAACCACAATAAAAACTCAGTCACCAAATACTTCACAATAGACGATTGGGCTACCTGACCAGTACCCACACCATACGATTAGTATGTTGAGTTGTATGATGTCCAAAAAGCTCAAAACCCAGGAAATTTCTAAGGAATAGAACCTAGGGCATTTAAAAGTGATAAACCACAAAGATTAAAACATTATTGAATTCAATTTTTTCATTATTAGAAAGAATGAAAAATACAAGAAAATCATAAGGAAAACTAAGACACTCTTTACTTGATTTGTAAAATTCATGAAATTGGTGGTACCATTTGAACCTTCAAAACGAAGTTTGACTACCCCACCCCCAAAGTTCAAATGACAATATTTAGGCATATTTATCTCTCAAATGCAAATAAGTAATGATGCATTCTATTTTGAGATTATGAAATCCCTTAGAACATAGGGCAAGGCTTTCTAACAAAACATCCTAGGCTTTTGATATGCTTATTCCTTAGTAAAGGAATAAATGGTTATGTTTTAGGAATAAGAGTGGTTAAATGATTCGGTCACATCAAGTAGACAACTTGAGAGTGAAAAAGCTCATGATTGTCGATGCACCACTGATCAACAGATTCGTAAGGCATTTACCATAGGGTGTTTTAGAAAAGAACATTCGTGCAACCACACAAATGTTCATAAAAATAATAAAGAAGATTCCAAGTAAAGGAAGGTATGAACGGAATGACAGTTTATGAAAAATGGTAACACATAAAACACAACAAGAAATACAATAAAATTTTCATCATTGTAATAATAAAAAACCAACATATAGCCATATGTCAAGGAAAAAAAATAAAGGGAACAGACATGGAGAGAGATACCTAAAATCATAATGGGGAAAGGACTAACATGTAGAAAATAACTAAGTTGGTTTAAAACAAGAATCAAACATCAAAAAAAAATCTTACAAATAATAGAATCACACATAAAATAGAAAATCATAATTGTTAGAATCTAAGTATCCCCAGCAAAGTCGTCATGCTTTCACACTCATTTTTTTTCTCTAAAAGCAAAATTCGAAGTGACAACTCTTTTTAGGATATTTAAAGAGTGAAGAGTCGCCACTTAATGAATTAAAGTGGGTTAGAGAACCATTCTAGACTAATTACAAATCAATTAGTTATTCTATGCCCCTAGAAATTCAGGTAAGGGTTCAAGTTGCCTCAAAAAAAAGGTGTTGGGTACCTTTTGAGGTTCACAAATATTATTTTCAATTAAATTCATGTTTTACGTGGGGATTTTCTCTGAGAAATAAAGATCGCTTATCCTTTTATAAACTTAATATTGATAAGTGATAACATAATAAATAAATCAGACATACAACTTGGTTATATTTAAATTACTAATTGTCTAAGTAAGAGAAGATAGATGAATAAAAATGAGTTAGACAACCAAGGAGAGAGAAGTGAGAAAGTCAATATACCAAAATATTTATTAAATAGGAAAACCTAAACTACCCCAAACATTAACCAGATGAAGTAAATAAAAGAGGCAATGAATTGGAAAGACCAGTCAAAGCATTCTTATTTATTATTATTCAGATTAGCGTCCGGTTTATTAACGGGTGACAATGTTGTATGTCACATTGTCGGATCATGCTCGGATCAACTTTCATCATTTTAAAAAATCTACCAATCCCCCTCCAAGTTTGTTTATTAATCTTAGAGTCATTCTAAAAAATGATAAAAACTAGCATACCCTAAATGTCTACCCGTCCCAACTTAGTTTTCAAGAGGCATTGGACTTACTATTTGGATTTGATCTAAAAAAGAAAGCTAAGTTACCGAATCAGACTGAAGGTTCGCATCAAATAAAATACATTTGACGAGCAAGTAGCACGTAATGGTCTCAAATAAGACTTGATTAATTAAAAGTTTGTTAAGTAATTGACATGTAAAATCAAGAAATTATTTATTTTGTGTAATTAACCTATAGGCATTTTTTCCAAGTGAAAAGTGATTTGGCAAATGTGACTAAAGGATTAAATAAGCTAAAATGATTAATTGACAATATATTGACAATAAGTATACCAAAATAATTATCATAAGGGAATTTGGTGATAGGAAAAAGAACTTAAAGCATGTAGATTTATTGGATTTCAAGGCAAGAGGAAAACCAAACAACTACCAAACATGTCCAGTCTTTGGTTGTTCGTTGATGAAGTGACTCTTCATTTATTTGAAGGTCAACAACTACTGATTATGGAGTTAATTTTATTACCAAAAATAAATTATATATCTCTTTTATTCTTCATATATGATAAAAATAGTTGTTCTTTGTCTTCTTGGAAATTTAAGAAAGGATTAGTTAATATTTTTCAACTTTATCATTATCATTAGTTATTGAAGATAAAATTGGTTACTTATTACAAAGTAGTAGTATACATTTTTCTAAAATTCTTAGTCAAATTTAAGAGCAACAACACTTATATAATCGTGGTTGACCCTTCTCAAACCCCATATATACTGAATGTTTTAGGATAGGAGAATTGAAGTGATAAAAGTATATAAAGGCATGCTGATATACTTAATTTTATCTTTAAGTATTGGAAACCAATTAAATATGTTAAAAATAAATAAAAATAATTTTAATATGTTGAAACCTATTTTATAAAAGCTGAAACTGACTTTTCATTACTATTGCTAAAAACTACTTAAGGACCGAAACTGATTTATTAGAGTTCTCAGAATGTCAAAAATAAATTTTCTTTTGCAGAAAAATTGTTGTGTTAAACACAGAAACTAATTTGTATCATTACAGAAAATTTTCACTTTAAACAGAAATAGATTTGTGTCATTGTGGAAAATTGTCATTTAAACGAAAACAAATTTGTGTCATTACAAAAAGTTGTTATTTAACCATAAACTCATTTGTATTATGTCAAAATTATGAAACTGTTATTTAAAATTTAATAGCTACAGGTGTTATTTAAATATTCTAAAAAATAAAAAAAAATGCTGAAATTAAATTAAATATATAGAAAAAATGTTACAAGTTAATTTGACATGCTCAAAGTTGATTTAATTTGTAAAGTTAACTATTAATCCTAAAACATGTTTTTTGCGTGATAAACTAATGAATCAATGAATCGTAAGTTATGTTTTGCTATGTGTCTCACATAAATAATTAAATGCACATAAAACCCACCTCTATATGCAATCTCCATAATTTTATTATTAAATTACTGTGGTTTAACAATAATATTACAGACTAATAAATAGTAGAAAAAAGAAAATAGAGACTAAGAAAGCAATAGGCAGGCCCTCCCCAAACTCCTGGGTGACGCCACAAATTTCAAATATCTTTTAATGATACTTGTTAGGTATAAAAAAGTAGAGGAACAAGCATAAAAGAATAAGTCGAATAGACAAAACATGACCCCCAAAACACAGAAATAAAGAAACAAAGGCATAACAAACAAAAACACAAACAACGAATTGTTCCTATAGGCACGTTTTCTAACATCATAAAGTCATCACATAAATATGAAAATTATAAGAAGCAAAGAAATAATAAAAGAAGACCTTAAGCAAAGCAATTAAGGTAATAAGACGGATCTAAATGCCTCCTTTGAAACTCAAAAAATGTCAAAGAACTTGAAAATATTTCTTAACTTTTGTATAGAGAAAATAGATAGCTTGAAATATTTTTTTAAGGGAGTAATAGCCTAGAATAAGATGTCCTTTACACGAATGAAGGGGGTTCTTTAAAAAGTGTGACTAGTAAAGAATTGAAGGAAGCAAAATCAATCGGTGGTTGTAGAAGAGGAAAATAAATATTTCAAAAATCAATTAGGGTAAATAGTAGACTAAATCGCTAAAAAGGTGGGAAAATATGCATTACCATAAATATTTACACACAATTGTTAAAATCGAAAAAGGCAAAACAGACCACAAGATTTTCTTTAGAAAATTTTTACCAAATATAGACAATAATTAGACTATCAATTTATTCAAGACTTAGATTGAGCAAATTAGCTAGTACATATATTCTCAAACACAACCAAATCATATATTTGTCATAATATTAAAGTATAAAGGTTGTGAGAAAATAAGCAAAGAAAACCTACCTAAAATAATGTAATTAAACAGTCATTCCAATTTTAACAAGAAAACTGAATCAATTAGTGGATACAACAATAACAATTGATTTTGCCACTCATACAGAAACCCAACCGATCATACAAGATAAACTCTTTACCAATTTATCAATATGCAAGCATATAGAAAAAACTAACACATGATTAAAATTTGGGTCAAAATCACGCTCATGCAAATTTGGGACTTTTACATATATCGATCTAAATAGATAAATAAACATGTAATTGAAGAAATTAAGACAAAATTTAAAATAGCACATTCTCAATTAAGAATCTGACTAAGAAAAAAAAAAGAGTAGAAAAATAAAGATATTTAGACAACAAATCAATCGAGGAGGCTAAACTGGGACACCCATCATGCATTTAATATTTCCAATAGCATGTAGCCAAAAATACCAACAGTGGCAGTGACTATTAGGTGGGGTGGCGGCGACAATATTTTGGGGTTTTGTTGGCTGGTATTGGTTGCTCTATCCTTGCTGTTGTTGTGGAGGCAGTTGTTGGCTACTTTTTCGGTCAAAAAAATAGTGGAGCAATGTCGGTGGCTTCTTATCTGAAGCTGTGGAGGAAAAGAAAAAGACGGGGAGGAGGCATCATTGTTGGTTGTCGATGTAGATTCGCTGGAGAGAGTGAGGCGATGCTACTTATGCCATTTATAAAGAGAGAAAGAGATAAGAGAGAGAGATAGATATGGTAGTAGTGTTTTGTTGGTGGGAGAGGAAAGAAGAGAGAGAGAAGTGAGAAGAGAGGGTGGTAAAGGGGTGACAATAGCCATCCACCAATGGATGCATTGCCATTTTTAGAGAGAGTCTAGAGAGAGATGGGGAGGTACGAATATTGGAAAAAGTTAAAGGTTACGGATGGGGGGTTAGTTGATCTCATCCATTAGATCAAATTTGATCAACGGTTGAGATCAAAAATTATGTATTGTAAAAGATGAATTTAAAATTTTAAATTAAGTCAAATTTTGTTAAAATTGACACTTTATTAAGTACAAAATGGCTAACAATTAAAAATGTTAGGGAAATTAAACAAAAAATGGGCTTCCATTTTAATAATAATAATTATTATTATGATAATAAATATAAACAAAAATTATTGTTACGTACTATTATTTGACGCCTACAAAATATGAGTTTTATGAAATGTTACAAGAACAACAACAACAACAACAACAACAACAACAACAAGAACAACAACAATAATAATAATAACAACAATAACAACATCAAAAATTAGATGTTTTTAAATTACGGGTCTGCCCATTAATATATATTAACAAATTACAAAAAAATATTATATTTTAATGAATAAATATAAAACCTATAATACAAAAGTAATAAAATAAGTTGTATATTTTTAAATTATGAATGAGACACGCCAATATTTATTTGATATCAAAATAATGCGTACCAAATATAATATTTTAAATTAATATATTTTATTAAAATAGCAGCATAAGAGGAGCATCGGGAGGTCAAAATTGGGTGTCAACAGTAGTAAAGGTAAAAAGCCTATTGTTACTGTTGCCAAGAGAAAAATAAAGTTGTGAAAAGAGACTCGTTACTAAAGATATAATTTTTATATATCTGAAGGATAAATTTTGCCCATATACATTATATTTATGTATCATTGTATAAAATAAAACAAACGAGAATGTAAATAGTGATTTTGATACTTAGATCTAATCGGACGGAGATATTGCATGTTTTCTAATATATAGTAAGATTTGTACGTGATATGAGTTCTTTTACACTGGATAAAATCAATATATGTTGTTTCTGATACATAGATGTTACACAATTTAGTTTTAAATTCCTTTACAGATACGTAGTAAGATATCTATGTGCTCTGGGTTTTACACCCCTAATACATTCAATTTGGTAAAAATTAATCAGTTACATAGATCTAACACATATAAGTTCCTATATCGTTCACTAATAAATATTTTGCTATGCATATGATATGAGTTTTTCTTCACTTATATATTCAATATAATCATTTTTTTTATGTTGAGAAATGGATCATAAAAATAAATATGCCTTTATTATTCTTTGTTCTTATATTATGTTCAATGTTTCTGAACATAGGGGATAAAATATGTTATCAAAAGTTGTTCCATCTCATCCTATAAGGTTTGGTAGTTCGTGTAGCCATAAATTTGCTATTGATATTAAGAATTTTATGAGTAAAAAAGTACTCGACTTGTTTAAGAAGACATGCTTGGGTACTTCTTAATATGCCTAAATCAAATTTTCAAGGAGACATAACTAAATGCTTATTGATGCTTGAGTTGATACAAGATAATCCAAATGAACTACATGTATATATCAAGTGAACGGTGCTTAAATTTACCCTATTTGAATTTTATCTCAATAGTGGTTTGAATTGTACCGCCAATACTGAAGACTTTCAGTATCCCACTTCAGAGCCTTCTTTTTTATTAACAAAGTATTTTTTAAAGGTGAAACATGGAATTTCAAGGAAATCATTGGTTGAACATTTTCGAATGGAAAATTTAGAAAATATTTTAGATACGCTGCGGATGGCCATATTGTATTTCATTCATACCTATTTGTTCTTAGAATCTGGTGATGCATCTATAAGCTTCTCAGAATTCAAGATGGTTGAGGATAGATGATGAACATTATTTATGGGGAAAGGTTGCCTTCGACAGTTGATAAATACGTTAAGAAAAAACTTCATTACTATAAAACAACTTTATAGTTTAGGAGGCATACCACACGTTCTCAATGTGTGGATGTACGAATATAGTTCTGAAGTAGATAAAATGAATGCAGTTAGTATAGGTAACCATATATCGAGGATGTTTAACTGATCATTGGTTGGAACAAAGCCTAAATATGAGTATTTTATGGATGAAATTTTTAGAAAATTAATTTTTATGTTCAATCTTTTTGTATTTTGTGTTGTATACATAGAAGTTAATTTTTGGTTTTATTATTATTTGAATATGTATGTTTAAGCATGTAGGTCATTGATACAATAATTCATACGCAATTTTTTTGAGTTATCGATATACCCTTCAACTTGTTTAGAAATTTTATTTAGACCTCTAAAACTCTCAAACGGACTGGACTGGCACATTTAGCCCAACCCATTTAGTGGGCCAATCCCTATTAACCTAGCCCGGTCAGCCCATGGGCTGTAGGGCCGCCGTTCTCAAGCCTGGGTCAGTCAAATGGGTTGATCCGATGGACCGGCCTAGTTAGAAAATAGGACTAGGACCACCGGGTGACCAAACCGAACCGACCCGATTTCAATTTTTTTTTTACAAGTAGATGTTGGCGGGCTATTGGTCCAAATGGATAGTTGGATTCCCAATGATTATAATGCCATAGGCCTACCAACAACCATTTGGCCAATTCCCACTTAATATTAAAAAAAAATTAATTTCAAAATTTTTCTATAAATATCCCTAATTTTCACACAAATCTCATTCTCTCAAATCTCAATCGCTCTCAAATCTTCTAATTTATCTCCTAAAGTGCTCAATTCTATTCTTAAATTTTACAATTACAAATACAAGGAGAAGTTTCAAAAGTCGCAACTTTTGGATACTTCTAAAATTTGGTATTGTCATTCCATCTCTTACCTTTAATTTTTAATTAGTGTATTAATTATTGAATATTTATTTTTATTATGTTTGTATATTTGAAATATTTTTTAGTTATTTTTTAATATGGATAAAATAAGAAACCTCGATAAAAGTGTCAAAAAAATTGTCCCAAAAGTGGTAGTGGTAGTAAAAAATAAATTGATGGTGGTTTCGGTAGAGGTAGTTCAAGTAATAGATATACTTGTGTGCCTCTGATACTGGTTAGTCAACCTTTTGAGGAAGAAATAGGTATAGGTGCTCACGATATGGATTATGCAGAAGCTCAGGAAAATTATGATAAAGAAGAAGAAAATGAAGTAGATGCAGTTAATTTAGATGAAGATGATGATAATATTGGTGAGACACCCACAATAGGAAATGCTAATGTTAGATATAAATTGGTTAATCATCCTCCCCATCTGTAATGTCCCAAAAATAGTTTCGAGACCTCACATGGTGCTTAGGACCACAAGTGATCCCATGTTAACCCTTCTACTGGCAGAACTCATAGGCAACTGAATAAAATACATAAATTGATCGAAATAAGCGAAAGATAACTCTTTTTTGAATCTAATCATTACAGGATTAAATTAAAATATTTACAACTCTGCTTTTACAAAATAACACAGGAATCAAATACATTAACTCTACTGACTATCTATGAAGCCTCTACTAGTGTTGACTATAGGTAGCTGGGACATGACCCCCAACTATCCCAAATCAATATGAATGAACAAAGAAAAACAAAATACTACTCAAACTATATGACTGATTAGAGATCTTGAATCAAGAGGACTCATCACCTGCTGACTGGAAGCTGCAAACTTTCTGAATATGGTATGCGTGCTACCACTGAACTGATACCTACATTATGAGATAATGTAGCACATAGAGGTGTATGTAGATCAGTACTTTGAGGATGTACATAGTATATGGGGGTGAAATTCATAAGTAAAACATCATCATAATTTCTAAAATAGTGCATGCTAAATATAAATGATTCACATAAGCTGGAGTATCTGAAATACTGAAATCTAAAATAATAAGAAGAAAATCATACTTTATAAATCTAGTGATTCATAACATTTAGTTCTAAAAGTTGTACTTGTATTCTCTCTTTAAATTATACTATCTAAGTGTAGAAAGGACTTACTCTTAATTCTGAGATCTGAAGGCTAAAATCTGTAGCTAATATCTTTCTGTAAAACATTATCTGAGTAAACTTTGTGAGCCTTTACACTTAGTTTTATAAAAGTTTTCTATTATTATTATTTTCTGAGAAACTATTCTTAAAAATCTTTACCATTAAGCTATAAGGAAAACACTTTATCTTAAGGAAATTCTTTCAAAGCTTTTCTTTACTAGTAGGGAAATACTCAAAACTATTTATTTACTTTTACTAGAAGGGAGGTTCTTTTAACTGACATAAACCATGCGAGCTACATGGATTCCAACGTCTCATCCTCCTAAGAAAGAAATATCACGTTGGGGAGAAGTATCATAATCTTTCCATTGAGTATAAACTCAGCTTAAGTGATCACTATCTCAGCCAACTATGGGCTCTCAAATCTCAATTCTATGGTGGCACATAGTTTTGAGGTATGAGACCTTGGAATCATACCCAACTTGGTGCTAAATACTACTCCCATAAGTTTACAACGCTCATCTTGTTGGAAATCCACTTTAAAACACACATAAGGGTTCATTATGATATCGATTATGCACTTATCTAAATTAACCTATAAAAGAAGCTATTTTTCTTTCTGTAATTTGTAATAAATCTTTAAAGTAGATTCCAAAACTTATCTGTTGATCGATAGATCAAAGCTTTACTAAAAATCTGTAAATAACCTGACAATAGGATGCTTAAAGCATCATCTTTCTTAAAATAATAATATTCAATCATGGGGTAATAACTAATGCTTCAATCTCATGTCAAAACATCATAATAATCATTCTTGACAGTGAAAACAATGATAATTCATCTCAAAATCTAGAAATTACTGCAATAGACATGAAAATATGAAAATAGACATGCAATTTATCTTCAAAATACCTCAGAAACTCATAACTTTGCAAATAGCAATATAGGGTATGAATCCTAATTCAAAACTCATGTAATATCATTCAAAATCATATAAATTTAATGTAATAACTTGGTTTTGGGCACAATAATGGAAGAAGATCCTTATTCATAAAACCCTACATACCTTGATAGAAGATTAGATGAAGAAACTTGATTTATTGATTCCTATTTGAGTTCTTGGAGATGAGTTCTTGATTATTTTACCTTGGGAATCCTCAATTTGGAGCTTTATTAGAGAATCTATGAAGGATTTTTGATTTCTTAGAGAAGAAGCTTTGGAACTTTAAGGTTTTACTTTGAGAGAGAATCGATGAAATTGGGAATAAAGTGCTTAGAATAGACTTAAATCTTATATTTGGACGGATTGGGGGCTTGGGAATTGACCAAAATACCCTCTTTAAACTTCTAAACAAAACTGGAAAACATAACATTTTTTCGAACTGGGTGGCCACCGTAATGCACCACTATCACAATGGCTTACTGAAATTGGACAATTGAGAACTGGGCAGACTCCGCGATGCACCACCATCAAGGTATCCCTTTAGAATGTCATTTTGACCACTTCCACAACGGGCTATTATCGCGAAGGCTCACTGAAAATTGACAAATGTGAAATGGGACTCCTCCATAATTTTCCATGATCCCAGAGCATCACTGGAAAGTGATAATTGTGATTTTTGCCTTCTCCGCGGTGCCTGAGAGTCCAAATGACACACTGTCAACTTAAAAATGCTCTATCTTCTCAACCGAGTGTCGAATTTGGGCGAATTTGGTATCAATGGAATACTTATTAAATTTCCCACACAATAGATAGTTGAAATCTTAAAAATTCCATATGCATAAATGGTATTCATTTTTTAAGCTAGTCCTTGCATTCTAGCAACAAATTTAAGCTACGAAAAAGTATGGGGTATTACACCGTCCTCCCTGTGTCCCAAGAGCTTGCAGAATAACTAGTATTGCATGGAAAATTTTTATAAAAATAGAAGGAGAAAGTAAGGTGCAATGCTATATTTGTGAAATTATATATGAGCATAAAACTGGAGGCAATAAAGGGAGTACAGTTTTGATGATGAGACATTTAAAAGATAGACACACTAGAGAGTTATTTATTGGACAAGGTGGTGAGGATGTTGGTAGGCCAAAACAAACTAGAATGAAACCAAAAACCATTCAATTAACTAAAAATTATAATAAAAGGAAGGACTGGGAAGAAGTAGCGCAAATGATAGTTGTGGGTTGTTTGCGTTTCACTTTTGCTTCTTCTGATGCTTTTATTCATTATACTCAAGCAATTTATAATCCTATGTTTAGTGGTATTCCTAGAAGTACTTGTCGGACCGATATTTTTAGACTCCATGCACAATATTATTATTATTTATCAACATTATTAAAAAATATTCAATGTAGAATTACTCTAACTTCTGATCTTGTTCGTGCCATTATAAAAAGGATTATTTAACCATTACTTGTCACTGGCTAGATAGTAATTTGCTTTTTCGTATGATGAAGATCATAGACATACTGAAAAATTTATTTCAGAATCTATTACTAAAGACGTAGAACATTATGGTATTGAAAGAAAAATTTTATGTATTGCTTTTGATAATGCATCTAATAATAAGGTTGCTATTGACAAGTTAAAAGTTGAACTTTCTCCGTTTTACCTGAAATTTTTCATGTTGAGTGTGCTTGTCATATATATAATTTAATTGTAAAAGATGGTCTTGAATTTTTTGAGCTTTATATTAAAAAGCTCCGGGTTGTTGTTGGCTTAATTCAAGGAAATAGTCGATGAGGTAGAGTGAAAGAATTTAAGGTTAAATGTGAATAAAATGGACTTAGATCAATAATAATGCCTGAAAAATGTGATACTAGATGGAATGCTACTTATACTTATTTAAAATCTTGTCTTGCTTATAAAGTTCCTGTTACAATGCCTTTTAATCAATTTTGTGGTTCTTTTCCTGAGTGTATGCTGCATGATTCTGATTGGACTATAATTGATGTTCTTGTGTTAAGTTTTTGGAAAGTTTTTATATAGCTACAGTTGAATTTTTCGGTGCTTATTATCCTACTGTTTGTAATATTTTAGCTTATTTAGTCGACATTTCTTGTTTGCTTAAAGAATATAAGGATAGACAAGGTTACAAAGAAGCTATTGGTGCTATGTTTGCTAAATTTAAAAAGTATTTTTTTTGCTTCCCATAATTTACTTGGTTGGTGATATACTAAATCCATGCATGAATTATAGTACTATGTGCGACTTTAGTAGTGTTATTTATAATTCCTTAGAGATAGAGCCTCATGAAAAATCAGATTTGTTTACGACTATGGGTGAGGCAAACATTTACATAGAAGCATTATATAACCATTATGTCAATTTATTTAATGTAGCTGTACCGATAAATATTACTCCAACTATCACTCCTCAAGGTCTTGAGGAGCCATCATCTTCTAAAATACCGGCACATAGTGGTTTTCTTGATTACTTTTATGATTTAAATATTTGGGACAGGGTTTCTCCGTCAACAACATACTTAAAAAATTATCGGGAAGAGCTTAGGTATTATCTTCAACAGCCGATAGAGGATCATAGAGCAAGGATCAACACATTGGATTGGTGGAAGAATAATGTAAGACGGTATCATGTGCTTTCAAGCTTAGATAGACATATATTGAATATTCTAATGTCAACCATTGCAACGATGAGCACTTTTAGTTAGGGACGACAACATCTTAGAGACAACCGATACTCATTAGGAAGAAATGCTATGAATGTTATAATTTTCCTTAAAGACTATATTAGAGTGGAATGAACAAACCAAGAAATGGAGGTGGAGTCGAAAGATGAAAATAATATTGAAGAAATTCTGAATTCTAGGGAGAACTCAACACAATCAAGTCCAATGCATGGTTATGTCCCCATTGATTTTGTTTATCCTACGGCAGTTCCCGCTAATATTAACATAAATGTTAGAGTGTGTCCCCAACCATTTTTAATATTCTACTCTAGTGGTTGCCTATCTGTGGAACAAGTAAGCTAACGTGGTTCACAGAAGTAAAACTTGAACGTAGTATTTTTATGTGAAAAACACCCGGCTCAAGAAAAGTGTAAAAAACCATGGCCTGTACCTCTAGAGGATTTAACCACAACTTCACTATAACTCTTGAGCCTCAACAATCATCAAATTACAAGACTTCTTGTAAAGTAGGAATTAAAACTTCTAACTCCTACTTCTACAAAACACTAATCTTCCTAAGATAAGTGTTCCTAAGTTGTCGAGTTCCCCAACTTGATGACATTAATCCTAATCCAGTTTATACTTCACTGAGACTAGAGATTACAAATCAATATGACTCAATGACCAACCTATTATACAAAGTCTATGACTCTAAGTAAAGGACCAAGTTGCTCCACTAGCTCCTTTAAGTTGTAGAACAAATTTTTTAAGTGTTGACTGTCTTTTCTATGCATGAGTGAAACACTAGAATGTCATTTATTGTATTTAATCTAACTCCTGATGGATTCCTATAGTTGATTTACTTTTCTATATTCAATAGGACACCCAGGTAGTTTCACTCCTTCTTTGTTGTTGTCTCTTTCTCCTTGATTGAATAGGACTCTTCTCTTCTATCTCTTATCCTTGCAGGACTCCTTAATCAACTCAACTTATAGATACTTATCCTCTTCTTTGCATCTACTTAGCTCATGTGTAAGTGTTAAGAGCATGTTACTTATCCACTCCTATTTTTATACAGTGTCATTTTATCATTAGTCTTGCCTGTGACTCTTTTTTTTTCACTTGTGTGGAACAACTTACACAATATGTTTCTTTCATATGTCCATTATCAAAACTTCACATTCCCTAAAAAATTCCCCTTTTTGAATGATGACAAACTTAACAGCACAACATTCATCCTGACATACTTAATAAAGAATTTAAAATAGAAGATCACAAAATAAAATAGGTTACTCATTGAGTTATAAGCATTGTATAATCTATTCTTCCCCCTTTTGACATCATCAAAAAGCTGATTCATCAAGTTAAAGTAGTTTAATAATTCATGGCCAGTAGGGCTATCACTAAAATAATCAAAACTCAGAGTAAGAGAACAACTATGCATTTAATAAAATAGAAGCAGATCATATTAAGCAAGAAGGTCCATTTCATTCACAAAACAGCATACAATTATCATTACCTAGAACCAGGAAAAAAAGAAACAACAGGGACCAAGAAAAAATAAGGAAACTATTTTTAAGGCACTAAAAGGGGGCTTAAGTAGATGAGGAATAGGGGATAAGAGAGGTCAGCTTCCTAATAACATCAGCATGCTCAGCTCTTTCCTTTTCCAAAGTGGCTGTGAGGGAAGCAATTTAAGCTTGAAGGACCCATTTTTCATCCTCATGATCAGCCTGAGCAGGCTCCAAAGAAGCCTGAGCAACCTCCACCTCAGCCTATTTTGCAGCAAGTTCATTCCTCAATCTTTGGACTGGGTTGTTAGCACTCCTCATAGCAGCAAGTAACGTGGTATGGTTCATAGATCGTATAACATCCTTTGTGATCTACAGAGACCACAATTTGAATGGTTCATGAAAGTCCTCAAAAATAGATGCAAGCCAGAATTCATATGGCAAAGTATGACCATTTGCATCTTGGACTAAGACCCTTTGCATGTACTTGATCATGAGTCAAGAAAGATCTATTATAATTTCAGTATCTAACAGTTCCATCAGAGTAAGATCAAGAAAATTGGAAACTATTTTTCTCTATTGTCTAAGAAGGATCATTTTGTGAACCTTATCAAAATAAAACTGATAAAAGAGGTGTCATCTCATATTTTAAGACTCTACGATGAGTGACGAGATGAGGATTTCTAGAGAACTTTGTAGATATCTCAAGTGCAGAAGGAAGATTATCGAGAGGAGGTCTGGTTACCTTGACACAATGACCCCATCCTTCAGAAGGAATGCTTAAGATTCAAGCAAGGTCAGTAGCATAGAGATTAATACTAACCCCATGAACATTAGTTGAGATAATCTCCCCAATGGCAACTCTATTTGTGTAAAACTTATATACTTTATCCCTTCCAAACATATATTGATAGTCACCTTGAAGAAATAAGTGTGACCATCCCTGAGCTCTCAATTTAGAAACCAATGTATCCATTTCAAGGTCCCACAACCTGTGACAACTCTACCCCTAGCCAACTTTAATTTTTGAAAGTTAAGAATAAGGGCTGACTGAGAAGCTTTGTCAGTAAGAGTATCAACATCATTGCCGAAATCAAGATCAGGATCAATCTCAGTAGAAGGTGCAGGGGGAGTATCAGTGAGAAACTCAGAGTTTGAGTTAGTCAAGGTAGAAGGAAAATGTTTGTTTACCTATTTCTTTAAACGTGAAGTGGACTTTGGTGAAGAAATTTTTGAGGATAAGGAAGCTTTGACATTAGGGGTGGATTTTGAAGAAAAGGAAGCCTTTGACGTGGGTTGAGATGATGACTTATGAGACAAGGAGAGTTTTGGGACTTTATCAATAATTGTCTTCTTTTTTCTTTTTGATCGAAGAAGAATATCAAGAGAGGAATCACGAGGATATGGAGAAGCATAAGTAGCTACACGTTTCCTTTTACTGGCTTTAAGTGCCTTTTCCAAGGAAGCTTCTTCCCATTACTTTTTACCCCGAGTATGAGGAATATGAAAAGTAGAAGCAATAGGGCAAAATGTTACTGAAGCATTGTCATTAACCTCAATGATGATGGAAGAGAGCTTTTATTTTGGCTTAGATCTGGACCTTCTAGGGATTAGGTTAGCAATAGGAATGTCATCTCAATCAAGAATTTGAAGAGAAATTAAAGGTGGTAGTGAGGTTTCAAATGATAGCGATGAATTTGAAGAAAATTTTGCAAAGGGGTTTTGTAGGTTCTTGAACATCGCAAAATCTAAATAATTTGATGGAAATTAAGGGTAGAATGAGTGGGGGTAAGGTAATATTTGGATGAAGTATAATGGTAGTGGAGGGACTGGTAGCAGATTCTAAGGATAGAGAAGATGAGGAATAATCCATTGAAGAAAGAGTGTTTGTTATGATTGTGCAAAGGTTAAAGAAAGAATGAAGAGTAAGGTGAAGGAAGAAGCATATTTAAGAAGGAAATAAAGAAGATGAAATGTGAGTGAAGTGTATGTGGTATAAGAAACATAATGATTAAGGGGTTCAGTTCTGATGGGAAAGGTCTGGCAGCCTTTTTGAAGGAGAAGGACTTTTGGGTTTTGGCGGCTTAAGTGTAAAGGAAAGAACCATGTAGACAACCTGTTTCTCTTTATGCTTCTATGGGCAAGCAATAATCATACCTGAGTTCTGAATAAGCAATGGACAAAATTGCCTTGATTTTCTAGTCCTTTTGCGAAATCTATGCATAGCTGAATCAGTTTACCCTAAAATCTTGGAATTAGGATACACAACTAAATATGTTAGACTAAATTAATCGACAATCACTTAAGAACATCTTATTCTAGTCAATCATTGAGGGTGACTTATATAATTTTAATCATCCCAAGGCTAACCTAGTTTTATCAAAGTGTTCCCTACTCAAAGCCTTAGTGAATATGTCAGCAATTTGTTCCTCAGTAGAATAAAACATGATTGATATATGATCCTTTTCAACATTATCTCCAAAAAAATGATGTCTAATATCAATATGCTTAGTTCGTTTATGTTGAATAGGATTTTTGGCTATGTTAATGGAACTTATATTATCATAGAAAATAGGAACATATCCAACATCTATACCATAATCCATAAGTTATGCTTAATCCATAACAATTAAGCACAACAAGATCCTCCAG
This sequence comes from Capsicum annuum, assembly GCF_002878395.1. NCBI lineage: Eukaryota > Viridiplantae > Streptophyta > Magnoliopsida > Solanales > Solanaceae > Capsicum > Capsicum annuum. The sequence continues at coordinate 56,466,594 of NC_061121.1, read as the reverse complement.
CAATATATTTAGCTTCAGCAGTAGACAAAGCTATTGAATTTTGCTTTTCAGTGGACCAGGTAATCAAACATGATCCAAGAAAGTGTGACATACCTTGTGTTTTTCCTGTCAACCAAATATCCTTCATAATCAGCATCAGAATATCCAACCAAGTTGAAATTACTAACTTTAGGTACCATAAAATGAGATCACTAGTTTCTTTGTGATATCTAAAAATTCGTTTTACAGATTTTAGATAAGACTCTTCGGATTTGCTTGAAATCTAGCACATAATCCTACACTGAACATAATATTAGGCCTACCTGTTATAAGATATAGTAATGACCCTATCATCTTTCTGTACATATTTTTTTCTATATCAGGACCTATTTCATCCAAATCAAGCTTTGTAGCAGTGGCAATTGGAGTGCTTATTTCTTTTGTCTCTTCCATGGAGAATCTCTTGAGAAGTTCTTTTACATACTTTTGTTGATGGATCATTGTTCCATATGTTGTTTGTTTTATTTGCAATCACAAGAAATAGTTTAGCTCCCCCATTATGCTCATCTCAAATTTACAACTCATCAGTTTGGCAAAATCATGAGTCATGTTCATGTTTGTGGAGCCAAAGATAATGTCATCTACATACACCTATACCACCAACAAATCTTTTCCATCAGTTTTCAAGAAAAGAGTATTGTCAATTTTACCTTTAGTATGTCCATGACCCAGTAGAAACTTTGACAATCTCTCATACCAAGCTCTTCGAGCTTGTTTCAACCCATACAAGTCCTTATCTAGTTTATACATATGATCAGGAAACTCTTTGTTTTCAAACCCTGGAGGTTGTTTAATATATACTTCATCTTTGAGAATACCATTTAAGAATGCACTCTTAATATCCATTTGATATAGAATGAACTCCATGTAGGTAGCTAATGCAACAAGTAATCTAATAGCTTCAATTTTGGCTACAAGAGCAAAGGTCTCATCAAAATCTATTCCTTCTTCTTAATTATATCCTTGGACCACCAATCTTGCCTTATTTCTTATAACTATTCCATGCTCATCAACTTTATTTCTGTACACCCACTTATTCCCAATTACTGTTCTATCTTTTAGAAGAAGAACTAAGTGTCATACTTTGCTTCTCTCAAACAAATTTAACTCTTCATGTATGGCTATGATCCAATCAGTATCAAGCAATGCCTTAGTTACCTTCTTTGGCTTAATCTCTTATTGGAATGCCTTGAAAGCACATATACTTCTTAATCCAGACCTTGTAGTTATCCTAAAAGTGAGATCAGTTAGAACATTCTCAATTGGATGTGATCCTTAATATTTGTAGCCTTTTAGTACCAAGCCTAGTGAGCTACTAGGATCACTGTTGATGTTCTGGGTTGGGGTAGTTGGTGGCACAGTTTCCCCAGTCATTATGCCTCTAGATTCAGTTCCCCCTGTTGATACGCCTCTATGTTTGGTAGCTCCAGTCAATGAAGTGGGTTGTGTAACCTATTCCTCAGTGTCACTTCCTTTCTGCAGGTTAGTCTTAACACAGGATTCATCAATAACTACATGCATGCTTTCTTCAGCAAAGTTTGTTCTAATGCTTAGAACCCTATAGGCTTTACTATAAAGTTAGTATCCTGGGAAGATTCCCTCATCACCTTTAGCGTCAAATTTTCCCAGATTATCCTTTCCATTATTATGTATGAAACATTTACAAAAAAAAGTTCTAAAATGAGAAATATTTGGCTTTCTTCATTTTTGTAATTCATAGGGAGTCTTCTCTAACATAGGTTTGATCATGCACCTATTTATGATATATGTTGCAGTGCTTATTTCCTCAGCCCCAAGGTTTTTAGAAATATTTATAGCAAGCATAATTGTCCTAGCCATATCTTCCAATGTTTTATTCTTCCTTTCCACCGCTCTATTTTACTATGGTGTTCTAGGAGCAGAGAAGTTATGATCTATACCATTTACTAAACAAAATTCTAAGAACTTAACATTCTCAAATTCTATACCATGGTCAGATCTTATGGAAACTAATGAAGTGCCCAGTTTCTTTTCAATTTTCTTGATAAAAATTATGAAGACATCAAAGGCATCTTCCTTAGAAACCAGAAACAAAGTTCAGGTAAACCTGGAGTAATCATCAAGAATTACAAAAACATACCTTTTTTTTACCTCTGCTTTGAAGTCTCCTTGGTCCACACAAGTCCATATAAACCAGGTCACGGTACTTGGTATTACTAACATGGTTCTTTAACTTAAAATAAGATCTTACCTTCTTTCTCCTTACACAAGCACTACATAACTTTTCTTCCTTAAACATGGTCTTGGGTAATCCCAATACCATATCTTTGAAAGAAAGTATATTTAGTTGTTTCAGACTTACATGTACAAGTCTCCTGTGCCAAAGAAGGGGATCATTTTCTATTGCACTTAGACAAGTCAATTTTGGTCCTAGTATTGCCACTATGTCAGCTTCATATACATTATTGTATCTTTTAGCAGTGAGCACAATCTCCTTGGTGTCTATTCGCTTGACTTTGACACCTGCAGAAGTGAAAATAACTTTATTATCTTTATCACACAGTTGTGAAATGCTTAGTAGGTTGTGCTTTAATCCTTCTACAAGATAGACATCTTCCAATGCTCTTGACTCAGATAAGCCAATTTTTCCAACTCTAGTAATGATTCCCTTTTTTCCATCATAAAAAAACTCCTCCTCCATTGATTTTTGAGAGTGAAAGGAACTTTTTCTTATCACTTGTCATGTGTCTTGAACAAGAAATATCCAAGTACCAATGCCTTTTGCTTCCTTTCACTTTTTCCTGTAAAAGAAATTAATGGTTAGACTTAGGAACCCAGACAATCTTGGGTCCTATTTAATGAGAAAAAGGATGAATCAAATCTTCTCTAGTTCATGCTGGCAATAAGTAGTGCAACCTATTTCTCTAACCTGAACTAATTCTTTTCTTTTTGGTTTGAGAGAATTTATTTGCTAGGTATTAACTGTTTGATATGCTTTTAGCAGCCACTGGACATTCAGTGGTTGGATGTCCAAGGTTGCCACAGATATAACACAAATCTTTAGGATCAACTCTACCTTTGTGGAATCAAAAACCCGCCTTTTCATTGTGAATTCTTTCACTCAATTTATGAAAATTTCTTGATGAATTTATCCACCTATTAGCTCTTTCAAGATCAATATTTAGTTTAGATACTTCTTGACTCAGTTTGTTTATTATGTCAGCTGCATTGCTATACTCTAGTTTGCACTTTTATAATTCAAGTTCAACAATTTCTTATTCTTTACTCATGGTCTTTTCCCCATATTTTGTGAGAGTCAATTTGAGGATTTCAGACTTAAGATCATTATTAGAAGAATCAAGTTCTGTAACCCATTTCTTGAGAGTGTAGTTTTCCTTGTCAACTGTGACATTACAAGCCTTTAATTCAGTTAGATCAAATTTAAGGCTTTCAAAACTATTAAACAACTCATCCCTATCAGAAGTTAATTCTTGGAAATCATCAATTAGTGGGCTAATCAAAGAAACAAGTTTTATTTGGAAAAAAATATAGTTTTTCTTTAAGTTCAAGTATGCTTACGTCAGTAGCATCATCTTCTTCATCTGAGTTTGAATGTCCAAGTTCCATGAATGCAGTTTCATCAGCTTCATCATCATTTGAGTCAGACCCCCAAGCATCTATCATTACATGTTCCTCCTTCCTTTTTGCCTTTTATCTCAGTTCCTTTTCAGCCCTTTCCTTTTTTCCACTATATTTCCTAGACTGGACAGTCTCTAATCTGATGATCAGTCTTACCACACTTGTAGCATCTATTTGGATTGTCATTTGAGCGTTTCTTGCTACTTGATCCCTTCTTCTTTTTAAAGAATTCGCTGAAGTTCTTGGTTATGAAGGCAACTTGTTCCTTATCAAGGTCAAATTCATCATCACTATTAGAAGCCTTCAATTCCAAGATTTTCTCAGGAACTGCTTATTCTTTCGTTCCATCAACTCCCATTTCATAAGTTCTCAAGTTTCCAACCAGTTCATCCAGTGTCATACTTGTGAGATCCTTATTAGCCTCCCTAATTCCAGTTACCTTAACACTCCATTTTGATTTTGGAAGTACCCTTAGTACTGTTTGAACTTTTTCCTCCTCGGTGATGACTTTTCCCAAGGAAGTTAGTTCATTTTTTAAGGCAGTAAGTCTTGTCATCATCTCATGCAAAGATTCATCTTCCTTCATCTTGAATGCTTCATACTTAGTGAAAAGAAGGGAAATTCTAAATTTTCTTACCTGAGAGGTACCCTCATATGCATTAACCAATGCAACCCAAATTTTCTTAGGAGTGGTGCAAGTTGACACCCTATTGTATTCAGCAAGTCCTAATCCACAGACAAGGATGTTTTTAGTTTTATTTTTTTTCCTTAATGCGACCAATTGATCAATAGTAAATTCACTCCTTGACTTTTTTACTTATTCACTATCAACCATCTTCATTGGAATGGTAGGACCATCAATAATCCTATTCCACAATTCATAGTCTTCACCTTGGATGAACATCTATATCCTCGCTTTCCACCAGATAAAGTGAGAACTATTAAAGAGTGGAGGTCTAGTGGTTGACTAACCTTCACTATGACTAGTAGGAGGTGTGGAATTCATCATTGTGATCTTTTCTTAGGTGCTAGCCTTATTTAAGACAACCACGCTCTAATACCACTTGTTAGAGTGTGTACCCTACCAATTTTGAAACTCTACTCTACTAGTTGCCTATCTATGAAATAAGTAAGCTAACGTGGTTCGCAGAAGTAAAACTTGAACACAGTATTTTTACGTAGAAAACACCCAACTCAAGAAAGGTGTAAAAACCCATGACCTGTACCTCTATAGGATTTAACCCTAACTTCACTATAACTCTTGAGCCTCAATAATCATCAAATTACAAGACTTCTTTGAAATTAGGAATTAAAACTTCTAACTTCTATTTCTACAAAACACTAATCTTCCCAATATAAGTGTTCCCAAGTCTTCGAGTTCCCCAAATTAGAGATGTTATTCCTAACTCAGTTTATACATCACTGAGACTAGAGATTACAACTCAATATGACTTAATGACCAACCAATACACAAAGTCTATGACTATAAGTAAAGGACCAGATTGATCCACTAGCTCCTTCAAGTTGTAGATCTGATTTGCTGATTGTTGTCTATCTTTTTAGTGTATGAGTGGAACACTTGAATGTCATTTTTTGTATTTAAGCCAACTCCTGATGGAGTCCTGTAGTTGATGAACACTTCTATCTTAAATAGGACCCCCAGGTAGTTTCACTCCCTCTTTGCTACCGTCTCTCTCTCCTTGATTGAATAGGACTCTTCTCTTCTATCTCTTAGCCTTGCAGGACTCCTTGACCAACTCAACTTCTATATACTTATCCTCTCTTTTGCATCTACTCAGCTTATGTGATAAGTGTTGAGAGCATGTTACTTATCCACTCCTATTTTTACATAGTGTCATCTCATCAGTAGTCTTTACTGTGACTCTTTTTTCTTCACTTGTATGGAACAGCTTACACATGTTTAATTCATATGTCCATCATCAAAATTTCACATTCCCTAACAATAAACGAGTTGGAAAAAATAATGCGAAATTTGTAAGTTTTCATTCATGTAAATTATAAGTTTTGGATCATTTTCCAGTCAATAAAATATAACATTCATTCACTCCTTACTTTTAAAATTTTTTTATTTAAATTGATTTTCTTGTTTGAATTAAATACTTTTAATATATTACTATCAAACTTTACACTAAGTAATAAACATAACAAACATATGTACACATATATTCTACATATATACACAAGTGGTATTTAAAGTAGAGTATATATATATAGTGTATACATGTTGTATGTATATTGTTTCAACTGGTATTTTAAGTAGTATATATTCCTACATATTTGTCTATATATTTTCTATAGACTAAAATAATATATATTTAACGTGTATAAGTTTCTAAAGTAGTATAATATGTAATGTATAATATGTTACTTTTAATATATTACTATCAATCTTTACACTAAGTAATAAACATAACAAATATATACACGCATAATGAAAAAATAAATATCTTTTTTGTTCAAATACAATGAAAACATATAATGAATATATGTTCAAAACTTCAACTATTATTATATTAAGTAGCATACATTGTAATCTTGTATATGTGTTTCCTAAAGTACTATAATATTTAATGTATCTTTCAACTTTCAAGTGCTATTTAAAGTAGTATATATTCTACATATATGTGTATATAACTATATATTTTCTATGTTTTCTAAAGTAGTGTATATTTAGTGTATATATGTTTATGTACATTATGTAGAATAGTGTATATATTGCATTGTACGTATATATGTGCATATATTTCCAATAGAATCTAAACTAGTATTTATTTAAAGTACACACGTGCATATTTTTTCTAAAGTAATATATCCTTAGTGTATATATGTTGCATGTATATTATGTAGAATAGTATATATATTGTATTGTACGTATATATGTGCGTATCTATTATGTATATGTATTATGTAAAATATTATATATATATATATATATATATATATATATTGTATTGTACGTATATATGTGCATATATTTACTATAGAATCTAAACTAGTATCTATTTAAAGTATACACGAGTATATGTTTTCTAAAGTAGTATATATTTAGTGTATATATGTTGTATGAATATTATATAGAATAGTATATATATTGCATTGTACATATATATGTGCGTATATATATTTTATGTATATAATGTAGAATAGTGTATATATTGTATTGTATATATATATGTGAAAATATTTCCTATAGAATCTAAACTAGTATCTATTTAAAGTACACCCGAGCATATTTTTATAAAGTAGTATATCCTTAGTGTATATATGTTGTATGTATATTATGTAGAATAGTATGTATATTGTATAGTACGTATATATGTGCGCATATATGTTGTATGTACGTTATGTAGATTAGTATCTATATTGTATTGTATGTGTATATGTGCATATATTTCCTATAGAATGCAAACTAGTATCTATTTAAATTATACACACGTATATGTTTTCAAAAGTAGTATATATTTAGTGTATATATGTTGTATGTATATTATTTAGCATTTTTAAAATGTATATAGGTGTGTATATATTGGAAAAAATATGAAAATATGATTTTTTTTAAATTTTGACCGGTTTTGACCGGTCTAGAACGGATAATTCCTAAGTGGGTCGGTTCCGGTCCATTTGAGGATATTTTATTGTTTGGGCCCGGACCAGACGACCCGTTTACAATGACCCGGTACTGGAACCGATAAAAAACAGATAAATTTTTATGGTCCGGTGCCGGTTTGACCCAGACCAACCCACTTAACAGGTTTATGGACCCGTCAACTAGGACTAGTTCCTATTAAACACCTAAACTACCCGAAACGTGTACCTATTAAACACAAAATGCTAATGTGTCAAAAAATGTATTTCCCACTTTCTCGAAGAGCATGGTGGGTCCCAAATATTTTTTTTCTTTTTATTTGGAAAAAAATACATCGCTTGACATTTGGCACTACAATAATTAATTTTTTTTTTATATTAAATTTCAAAAAGGATAAAAGAAAATGACCCCCACCCCCTCCGATCAGTCATCTTCTTCACAAATTTTCTGCATTTATATCACTTTTCTTTTTTTCTATTTTATTCCTTTTTCTTTTCTTTTCTTCTTCATCTTCCCCTTAAGCCCTTCAAACAACAACCACAATTTTTAATATCGTTTTAACTTGTTCATTGGAAAAATTGATATCCTCCCTACCACCATATCTCTTTCTCCCTTCTCCATCTCTTTTACAAAATTAAATTTTATGCACAAATTAAATTTAAAACTAAAATTTATTGTGATGAATTCATTGAAATTTAAAAAAAATTAAAATTAAAATTAACAACGAATAGATCAATAAGAAAAGAAGAGGAAAAGCATAGTTGGAGATTTAAATTTGAAAATAAGAATAAAGAACAATATTCAAGAATGAGGAATAAGATGAAGAAAGGGAGAAGAGTTGGCAGGCAGGATAGGGGCCGTATTTTTAAAAAAAAATTAATTATTTTTTAATAATTATTTTGGGAACAAGATGAAGAAGAGGATAAGGAGGGGGGGCAGGGGCAGGGGCGGAGGCGGGGGGAGGGGGGTTAGGGGTTGTGTGTCATTTTTTTTTTTTAACTTATAATTATTTTTTAATAATTAATTTGGACCCTTAATATGACATGTCATCTTTTAAAAAGGCAATTTTGCCATGTCACGTGAGTACCTCACACCCACTATTTTTGGTGATTGTCAAAAAGTGTCTAATAGGAATAATTTTTTAAATCGTTTAGGTGTTCAATAGGTATTAGTCCTAGCAGACGGGTCTAAATGAAATTTCAAAATACGTTTAAGGGGCTATCGATGACTTATGCCTTAATATTATTCTAATACATTATATATAAACTTTAATGTGTGATACATTACTTATTGTTACGTAAAAGTAACATTGTTATTGATATTTTCATATTGCAATCATTTTGAACTTGTTATTTTTTTTTGCATCTTAATTACAGTATATGTACACCAACCAAAGTCCTAAGGTTGATGAGGCAAATTATCTTCGATTGCCAAATTATGTGGGTATGAATTTCGATGATCCCGTATATTAAATTTACCATCAAAATCATGTGGGCATCTGAAAATATTAATCATGAAGATACAATGACAGCGGTTGCATCACATTCAAATGATTTTGATGATTTTACTACCCCTCCACTGACCGATATACTTGTCATATCAAAGAATATTTTTGAAATTGACTTACTTGACTTATCTAAAATTTTTTATTTACGTTTGAAGATTGACAAAAAAAAATTATCACATTGAAGCATTAATGAAAAACAACATCAGGAGATGATGAAAGCTTTGAAAGAGAAACATGATGAACAGGTAAGTTTTTATTAATCCAGTTCAATTACTAGCCAATCATTGAACAAAGAATATATTTTTTAGGTTGTTTAATACATCAACCATCCAAATGGAGATGACACAAAGAATGAGAAAAGTGGTGATGAATTGGACAGTCTGAAAGAACAACAACAACTATACTTGGCGAGGTAAATATGTTTAGAAATTTTTAATGCATCTCATATAGTAGAATTTCATGTAATGTTATTTTGGGTACTCAAGTGAATGTTGACCCTAATGGAGATCTACCACTGCACGAAAGATATAATGTTGAGAACTCTCAGAAATCTGATCAGCCTAATCCAGCTGTTCTGACAGAGACAAATGAAGTCTAAAATGAACAAAAGGTAAACATATTGGATTGATTATACATTCACATACATAAATGTGTCTATAGTGTACCTTATTTTTAAGTAATTATGAGATTTTTTTTACTTTATATCTCATAATATTTTCTTTTTCAAGAGGATTGAACTGAGATTTTAACTGACTTAATTTAGAAATCTATAGACATCCTCATATTTGGCCTTTCCACAATAATGCTTGCACTACCGCTCAAGTCTGTTCCTCATATAACTCAATGTTGTCATAAATAAAAGAGAACCCTCACCTGAGATCCATAAGTTGTGTCTGATTCTATCAACCTACCTATCTAATTGTGGCTTTTTTAGAGAACATAGAAAGTACAATATGGTTTAGTCTCAAAGCTTATACAGATAAAATGAGCCAAGGCATCAGTGTTATGAATCAACACCCATTTTATGTTGAATACATAGAAGGCATTGTACATCAAGCTAGTGAAAGTTTGTAAGTAACTCTTCAGAAGTTTATCTATTTAAAAATAGTACAATTGAATGCTATTGTTTAATATTTTCTAACTCTAGAATCATTTATGTTCATGGGCTGTGGAGTCTTTGTGGCAGGTTTTGCTAAGTTTCTTTGTGGTGAAATGTTAGTTACTTCATTAGATTTTGATGCAGAATATCATTGAAGGAGATATGAAATACTTATGAAACTATGTTGTCATGAAGGCTAGAAAAGAATATGTAAGCGACAAAGAAAATGCACCAAGACCGAAGCCATGTTATGTCCCTCCGACTGATGAATCTACTACTGTTTCCACAAAATAGTTACTAAGTTTTTGTCATATTTCTTGTGAACAGTATTTTGGCTACTGTCTTAGCAATGAGTATAATCATTATTTTTGCTACTAAGTTACACAAAACTATTTTTTTGACAAAATTATTGCCAAATCATTATATGAAGTAAATTTGTGGAATGTTTTACTTACCATTCCTTTTTTTCATGCATCACATACATTTTTATACAACAATCTAGAATAATATTTAGTAATACTTCAAGATCTTTCAGGTCTTAAATGAAATATAGTAGGAAAATATTTTTACACAATACAATGTATCATTTAAATGTATGAGAACTATTAATGATTAATTACTAATATATCATATTAAGCTACAAGATATGTTTAGTAATGGTGTCTTTTGTGAAGATTTTTGAGATATAATACAGATACATAAATAGTAATGCATCATATTAAGAAATCAAATAAAAAGTGACAATAGTTAAGCTAATACATAAATATAATAATATATGTATCAAAAATAACAACATATCTGTCTCTAATATATCATTTCACAAAATAGGATAGTTCATGAATGTATCATTACATCACTTTTTCAAACTTGATAATTTTATGAATAACATTTTGTAATGTATCAGTTAAACTCTAAATATATCAAGGTTTACACTATATTTTTAATTTATGTATCTTAAATGTTTTTAATGTTTTAGTACTAACAATAATGTATCATAACGTTACATTTGATGTATCATTCCATATCATTATGGGGCACCTATCATGAAAAAAGAATAAAACTCAATAGTATAATAAACTAAACTTCTCAAATTTTAATTATAGTATAAACATTAAGCAACAATTCAAATACAATAATAAAATTTAACATGAATTGAATTTCAAAAGGATATATCATTAAAAAATAATGACTTCCAAATTTAACATTGTTAAAATAATATTCAATGCTAGGTATGCTAAAATCAAACCAACAATCAGATTAATAAGAATACATACAACATGCTATCTAACTTGCAATATAAATATCATTTCTCTTTCTGAAATAAGTCACAGGTACATCTGTTGTGACCTTCATGATCACATTTTCATAATAGTTTGTGCTTGACGTTAGTGTTTTACTTTATTTCTTATGTCTCTCATTCTTTGGCCTCCCAGGCGGTCGTTTGTATTTTGGTTGTATGACCATTTCTTTCTAAACATCTTGAGGCACATATCAATTTTTCTTATCCAGTATAGGTATCATTGGAACTTCATATGTCTTTACTAATATCGCAGGCTTATAGTAATCAGAACAGTAAGGACCAAAATTAGTAATATTTTTCTTAATAATGCAATTGCGTGCATACATGGTATCTCATCTAGCTAAAATCTACTGCAATTGTATTTTTTACTCTCCAGATACACAATGTATTTTCTACTAGATTTATACATAGAATACACGTAGTCCGATGAAGCCATTACCTAACAAACAAATGACCAATAATATACATAAATTAATATAAAATATTATTTAATCATTTTGTGGAACTAACTGAAATTCTTAATAAACAAACCGTCAATCATGAAGCTTTCACTCCATTAAGTGATAGAATGTCTTTGAACCTTTTTCCCAATGTTATTTTTGTATATGATACAATTTCTCTATTTTTACAATTTTACGATCCAAATAATAGTCATACCTATTTTGAAAATTCTAAGATCGGGAATTCACGCGCTTTCATCAAACAACCATTTATACATTCGACAATGTCAGAAGTCATCATCCTACCAATATTTATTGGTGCATAAACCTATACTCACGTCTCATAACCTACATCATATATGTAATCCTTAACATAATGATATACCTTACCAACCTTGGCCATAAAGTACTCAAAATCCTCTTTTCTGTAAGCCTTGGCTATAGAATAGTACAGGTTACTAAGTCTGTTCTTGCTCATTCTAAAGTTTGTACAAACGTTTTTCCAAAGATGTCAAATACATATAAAGTAAGGAACATTAGGATACACAATGCTCAAATTTTTAATGACGATTTCATTTCGATATGATAAAACAAACATGTTCTTACGCTCCCCAAATGTACTCCTAAATTGATGAAAAAATCATGTCCATCCACAATTTTCCTCAGAATCTACAACCCCATATGATATTGTAAAGATGTAACCTAAACATAAAAGAATCATGTTGCAACTTTTGTTATTTATAGGTACCAGGTACATTAATTGGAAACATAATGTTATGAAGCATTAATAAATCACTCCATTGTACTCATATGAGATGACATACCTGCACCATCAAGAGTGCAAATAGAAAGAAATTTTTTGTTTGTACGATCCACTCAAATGAGCTTCGCCAATCAAAACTACTAATCTGTAATTTTAGAAATCATGCATCATTGGTTTTAAAGATATAAACAGATACTTGAATTAATTCTCTGCTGACTTATGCATCCTAATGTGTGATTTCGGATACACAATATTTAACATTTGAATGTATCTCGATATTTATTTATATCCATCAGTAGATCCACCTCTAAGCATTTCTATGGGGCGACCCTTAGCATGCTGTGCTTTCATATAATTAATATCAACACTACAAAGAACTTTCATTTCTTTGATAACGTCTATCGGAGTTTATTTTCTCTTATGATTTATTAATTTTGGCGCTATAAAATTACTAATAAAGAAAATTGTAGCTTGCAACTGCTTTAGCACCCCATCACTCATTGAACATCTATGTTCATCGTTAAATATACGAATTTTGAAAAGATTTTAATTCTTCAAGAAAGATACCGTCATGAACCAACTATAATTTTCATTAACACATTCTAGCACATAGCTGCGTAAATTTGTATATTGTTATCAAATTTTATGAAAAGCTTTATGTATCAAAACAAATAAAAAATCGGATAATAAAATTTTTTTGTTGAAATTTATGAGTCATAAACACTGAGAATAGAACAAAAACATATTTAGTTATGTATCCTAATAATCTACAAACTTGTTGTACTAATAGTCTCTTAGGAAATTAGTCTGTAGATATACTACAGATACATTATTAGCTATGTATTATATCAAGAAAGAAAACAACACCAAATAATAGTCAACCAAAAATATAAATAAATAACAATACCTCCTTTTGCTAGATCTTTTTACTCTGAAATTAAAATTGTGATCTTATGCGTACTTTGCCATTAGAAAAACAAGAATTTTGTACAACTACTTCACCTTCAATTCTTTATTTTAGCAATAGTAATGAATTTGTAAATTTAATTTTTGATATGTATAAGGAGTACTTGTTGTTCGACTCAACAATGAGAGTTAGTACATCTGATTCCATTCCTTCTATGCAAACCACAACACTAATATTAGCGTCAAATTTCATCTCTTCAGTAGATTTATCCATTCTTATGCATAACAGATACATTACAAATCTTTTAAATATTTTCTTCAATCCGACATAAACCATCACATCATTGTCGTTCCTAATCACCATTACATCTAATTCCTATTTCTCTTTCTTTTTCACTTTTTTTTTTTTTTTTTTTTATTTTTTCTTTTTTTTTTTTTTTTTTTTCCCCCCCCCCCCCCCCCGCCCCCCCATTTTTTTCTTCTTGGCTTTTCTTCTTGTTTTATTTTTCCTATTTTTTCTTTCTATTTTTTGTACTTTTATTAAAAAAATTTCTTTCTTTTCTTTTTTTTCTTCTCTTCTATCTCTAGCTTCTATTTCTCTTTCTTCTTTATTTTTTTTTGTGTCTTTTATCTTTCACATTTTTTTATTCTATTATATATTTCTTGCATTTTTGGAAAATATTGCTACGTCGAGTACAAGATAATGAAAATACTACTATTATTTATTATATTTGTAGTCACACATGATGAAAGGTCAAAATATATATTTTTAGTTATTATTTATCTCAAATTTAGTATTTTTATTTCTCTTTTTGAGCGTTGATTTTATGAATTATTTCTAATATTATATTTTGATATTTAGGATTAAAATGGTACAAAGATGAAGAGATTTGACACTATAATGAATTAAAGATGGAAGAATATATAGAAGAAAATCAAACAAGCAGCTTGATGATATAAATTTAATTAAATAATCAAAAATGAACTTTATTGAATTGAGAATTTCGCTATCAATTCTAGTACCTTTCTGCGTTGGTGGCGTAACACGAAACTACTGGTTTGCGATAATTTGTTTTAGTCGATTTTGTATCCAGTTATTTTATTTGAATTTTTTTTCTACACATATAAATATACCATAAAATCATTTTTTATACAAATTTTGACCGAGAGAGGGTCATTATGTAGCAATGTGTTAGGGTTTAAGTTGATTATACATTTTTAATCCATCCATGGCTCACATTAGTCCCAAAAGAAATTAAACATATAAAAGAAAAGAAAAACTTTTAGAAAATAGCTTAACTTTTAGTAAATCAGGGAATCCATAGCCTAACTTTGAAATAACCATTCATCGCCAATATATCAAATGTATGTAACTTATCATATTCGATATAAAATATAAATTCAATGAATAATTACATGCACCCATTTTTATTTTTTTTTTGTTTTTTACTTTTTGATTTTATTTCTATTTTTGTTTTTTTAATCTTTTTTTTTTCGTTTCTTTCTTTTTGTTTTTTCACCTCTTCTATCTCTAATTCCTATTTCTCTTTATTTTTCACTTTCTTTTTTGTAATTTTGACTTTCTCGCTTTTTTTCTTTTTCGTGTGCCCCCTCCCCAATTTTCTTCTTCTTGGTTTTCCTTCTTGTTTCATTTTTCCTATTTTTTCTTTCTTTTTTTTTGGGACTTTTGTTAAATTTTTTTCTTTTTTTTTCTTCTCTTCTATCTCTAGCTTCTATTTCTCTTTCTTCTTTATTTTTTTTTTAATTTTTTTGTTTCTTTTTTCTTTCACATTTTTATTCTATTATATAATTTTTTGCATTTTAGAAAAATATTGCTACGTCGAGTACAAGATAATGAAAATACTACTATTATTTATTGTTAAAACAATAATGATAATTGTACAAGAAATTCAAAATAAATTTGCTTGTCTTAGAAGCACGATAATACACTTCTTGAAGATAGTTGAAGTCTCTCCCACGAGCAAATGGAAGAATTAGTAATAACTCTATCTTCGGGGTTCAACTCAGCCACAAAACAAGTAGCATTCAAGAATGTTATTCTTGAATTGGTGATTTCATCTTTTAATCAATGTCTCTCAAATGTTTTACAAGGGGAAAGTAATTTTTTGAGTGCTTGTCTTTCCAAATAAAAGAAACACTATTTATAGGGTAAAATTTTCATGCAATAGAAAAGTATTAATTAATTAATAGTAAATAGATTCATGAATACTTTATAACAAAAAGTAACCTTCTTTCAAGCACCTAAAACATATAATTTAAAGAAGAATTCGAATAGAATGAATTTGTCAAATTCATGTTCTTTGTAACTCCATACTTTTAACTATTGCATTTGTTTCAAAAATTAATTGAAACATAACTCAAAATCTTTAACCGATGTATTTGTTTTGAAATTTATTTAAACACAACTTTTAACAATAACGATCCCCCACTTGTTTCAAAAAATTTTATCTTTAAAAATAAAATTCATTTGAGACATCAATCTAGCAACATGGATCAATAATGGTATCTTTTGGACTTGAACTATTAACTAGTGAAACTTTCTAAATCAGTGACTACTTAGTGAACAAATCTTAAACTAAGTGGTTCATTGAATGAAGTAGAAAAATATTCCAGGCATATCACTATGTTTTGGTGAAAATCAAAATCCTTTGACACCTTACGATCATATGTCCTAAATTCTTTTAGCTAAGTGCTTTATGATTTCCCTGTTAAAATCACATTGAAGCGGCCTCCACTTCGCACTTAGTGCAGTGAATTCATCAAGAGTAACTTTTCATACTCCAACCAAATTGTCTATGAATTTCATTTAGAGAAATTAATCTCATCCTCCTTTATAGCAAAGTATCAGTAAATCTATCAAGAGTGTTCCTATACACCCCAACCAAAATTGGTGTATAGACTTATTAAGTGAATATAATCCCATTCTTTTCTTCTGTGGGAATACTGTCAAATCTATCAAGAGTATTATTATTTACTCTAACCGAGATTGGTCTTGTAGATTTATCAAGAGAAAAAAAAACTCAACTTATGCACATCTACTCACTCTCTAGGGAAAAAGAAAATTTTCTAGACGTGCTTCACAATTGTAACTTTACTTGTTTATTCCTCTGAACCCAAGATTACACCATTAGGTAGGGTTTTCATAAAGTACAATAAATCTACAACAAACTTTATTCCCATCCCATTACAAGTTTGTACCACCAATTTCTTGCCCAACCCTTTAGACAATGGATCTGCTAAATTGAGTTTGGACTTCACATATTGAAGCAATATTATTCCATCCTCCAATAATCATCTCACATAATTGTGTTTGAGATGAACTTATCTAGACTTGCCATTGTAACAATCACTTGAAGCCCGAAATATAGCATTTTTATCATCACAATATATAGTCAAAAGTGGTATTGGCTTACCCCATAATGGAATATCTATCAGCATACTCCACAGCCAATCAACTTTTTCTCCAGCAGAAGATATAGCGGTAAATTCTGACTCTATGGTTGAGTGAATAATATAGGTTTGCTTCTTTGATCTCCAAGATATTATTGCTCTGGCTAAAGTGAAAATCCAAGAAGTAATAAATTTAGAGTCATTCGGATCAGAATTCCAGGTAGTATCACTATAGCTTTCAAAAACTATTGGAAAGGTAGAATAATATAGGCCAACATTAATTGTACCCTTCAGATATCTTAAAATACGAATTAAGGCATTTCAATGCTCAACTCCAGGGATACTAGTAAACTTGCTAAAAGTTCCTACTGCATAACTAATATCTAGCCTGGTACAATGTGTGGTATACATAAGACTCTCAACAATTTGAGAATATGTCAATTGATCAAGAATACACATAGTTTTGCACTAGTTTGATGCTAGGATCAAATGGTGTAGGAGCAGACTTGTCATCAAAATGACCAAACCTCTTTAGAACCTTCTCAATATAACTTGATTAAGTAAGATTCAAACCATTTGCTAATCTTACAATTTTGATGCCTAAAATTATATCAACTTCTTAGGAGATCTTTCATTTCAAATTGAGAAGCAAGAAAATATTTTGTTTCTTTGACTCTTTCAATATCAGTTCCAAAGATCAATATGTCATCTACATAAAGACATATTATAACACCAGAATTTTCTTGAAATTTACTAAATATGCAGATTTCTCCACCAATGATTAAGTAGCTATTAGAAATCATAACTTTTCTAAATTTATCGTGCCATTTCTCTGGAGCTTGTTTCAATCCATAATAAGATTTAAGAAGCTTACAAACTTTATGTTCTTGTCTACGAATGACAAATCTTTTTGGTTGTTTTATGTAGGATTCTTCGTCTAGATCTCAATTCTAGAATGCTGTCTTCATATCCATCTTATAAATCACAAGACCATGAATTGCTGCTAGAGCAATCAAGAGACGAATAGAGGTCATCCAAGCTACAGGTGCAAAAATATCAAAATAATCAATATCTTTTAATTGAGTAAACCCTTTAGCTACTTAACGAGCTTTGTACTTATCTAAAGTACCATCGGATTTCATTTTCTTCCTAAAAATTCATCGGCAATCAATTGGTTTACATCCAGGAGAAAGATCTGATAATATCTATGTATTATTAGACAATATAAAATGCATTTCATCATCAATGGCTTCATGTCAAAAAGGAGCATCATGTGAAGACATAATTTCAGCATAACTTTCAGGATCCTTTTCAACCAAATAAGCTTGAAAATCAGTTCCAAAGTTTTTTGATTTGGCTGATCTTGAACTACATCTTGGTTGAGTTTCTTCCAACAACTCTAGCATTTTTCTTTTAAGAGGAGAAATAGTAGAACTTGAATCTTGTTCAAAAGAATCTTTTTTCTTGGGAAATATATGCTAAAAAAGTTAGCATGTAAAGATTCAATAATTGTGTGAGGATTTGGGGTCTCAAGATTTAAAAATATATAAACCTTACTGGTTTATGAATAACCAATAAACACACAATCTACTCTATATTCAATCTTGGTTAAATGTTTATCTGGTAATAGAACATGAGCTAAGCAACCCCATACTTTAAAATAATTTATCTTTGATTTTTTATTATTCCAAAGTTCATATAGAGATGCATTATGATTCCTGGAAGTAATTCTATTCAAAATATGACATGCTAAAAGTAAAGCTTCGGTTCATAAATTTTCAGACATACCAGATCCATAAAGCATAGAATTAACTATTTCTATGAAAGTCTTATTTTTTCTTTCTACTACACCATTTTGTTGTGGTGTATATGACATGGCTAATTGTTTTTCAATGCCTTCTTTCTCGTAAAAATCAATAAAATCTGCCTTTAAGTACTCTACACCTCTATCAGACCTAATTGATTTAATTTTTAGACTCAATTTATTTTCAACTTCTGCTTTATATGTTTTGAAAGTCTCAAATATTTCATCTTTTGTTTTCAATGGAAAGACATAAGTATATCTTGAGTAGTCATCAATAAAAGTGATAAAATGCCTCTTTCCATGACATGACAAACAATCCACCTTACAAATATTAGTGTGGATTAATTATAAAAGTGTGGAAGTCCTTTCAACTGTCTTAAAGGGCTTCTTTGTAATATTGCATTTACTACCAGTAAGACACTTAGTAGTATGATTCTTTACACAATCTTTGATTAATCCATTATTCACCATAAGTTGAATAGATCTAAAATTCATATGTCTAAGATGTTCATGCCATAAGTCCAGAGACTCCACAAGATAAGAAGAAATATTTTTATTTTCAATATTGAGTTTAAACATTCCATTTGCAACATAACTTTTTCCAATAAACATGCCATTTTTAGATAAAATAAACTTATCTGCCTCAAAAACCATTTTAAAATCATGCTTCAAAAGAAGCATACCTGACACCAAGTTTTTTCGAATATCAAGAACATGCAATATGTCCATCAATGTAACTATTTTCTGAAAGTAAATTTTAGTTCAACCGTTCTTTTTCCCATAACTTTAGTAGAGGAGGAGTGTCCAATATATACAATTTTACCGTCCCCCACTAATACATAAGTTTTGAAAGAATTTTGTTTACATGATATGTGATGAGTTGCGCCGGTATCTATCCACCATTTCACATGATCTACCGCTACAAATGCTTCTGTGACCATTGCCACAGGATCATCTTTTTTATTTGATATTCTTTTTCTTTCTTCTTTTTGGCTTTGAAAATTCTACAATCATGCGCATAGTGATCAACTTTGTGACAATGATAGCATTCACCAGATTTAAAATTGGCACCATTAAGCTTGAAATTTGTAGTCTTCTTTGCCTTTGAAAATTTTTTATTTTCAGATTCCTTCTTATTTGATTTTTCATCAACCATATGAGCTTTTATGACAGGTTCCTTCAAACTATTATTATCGCACCATTGTGTCTCTTGTTCAATTTGCAAGTGTTGCAACAATTGTTCAAGAGTCAAATCTTTCTTTTTGTGTAAGAGTTTTCTTCGATACTCTTTCCAAGATGGAGGAAGTTTCGATATAATTGTACCAACATGAAAGTTTTCATCAAGAGCAATTCCAGATATAGCAATTTTATTTGCTATAAGTTGGAATTCTTTTACTTGTTCAGTGATTGACTTGTGATCAACCATTTTGAACTCCATATAATTTGAAATGAAAAATTTCTTAGAACTCACCTCTTCTGCTAAATAAATAGCTTAAAGAGTATTCTATATCTCTTTACCATATTTACATTTAACGTAATATTGATCATAATATTTATTGGATATTCCTCCAAGAATATAATTTTTGCACAAATAATCATCATATTGCCACTTGGCAATTTCTTTAATCAAAGTAGCTTCGCCAGGTGCTACCTCAGAACTAGGAGAATTAGGACAAGGTTATTCAAGAACATATGACAATTTTAATCTTCTTAAAAAGAATTCCATCTTTCCTCGCCCTCTAGGAAAGTCTTTTCCATAAAATATTTCAAAATTAGGATTAGGCAAAGATAGAATACTATTTGATATTGATGTAGAAGCCATTGACACAACTATTTTAAAATTGTTAAAAAAATAATGATAATTGTACAAGAAATTCAAAATAAACTTTCTTGTCTTAGAAGCACGATAATATGCTTCTTGAAGATAGTTGAAGTCTTTCCTACGAGAAAATGGAAGAATTAGTAACAACTTTATCTTCGGAATTCAACTAAGTCACAAAACAAGTAACAATCAAGAATGTTGCTCTTCTATTCTTGAATTGGTGATTTCATCTTTTGATCAATGTCTCTCCAATGTTTTTCAAGGGGAAAGTAATTTTTTGAGTGCTTGTCCTTCTAAACAAAAGAAACACAATTTATAGGGTAATATTTAATGCAAGAGAAAAGTATTAATTAATTAATGGTAAATAGATTCCTGAATGCTTTAAAATAAAAAGTAACTTCCTTTGAAGAAACTAAAACGTATAATTCAAAGAAGAATGCATTTGAAGAATGAATTTGTCAAATTCATGTTCTTTGTAACTCCGTAATGTTAACTAACGCATTTGTTTCAAAAATTAATTGAAACATAAATCAAAATCTTTAACCGATGTATTTGTTTTAAAATTTATTGAAACACAACCTTTAACAATAAAATTTATTATATTTGTAGTCACACAAGATGAAAGGTCAAAATATATATTTTTAGTTATTATTTATCTCAGATTTAGTATTTTTATTTCTCTATTTGAGCATTGATTTTATGGATTATTCCTAATATTATATTTTAATATATAGGATTAAAATGGAACAAAGATGAAGAGATTTGAAGCTGTAATGAATATTAAAGAAAATCAAACAAACAACTTAATGATATAAATTTAATAAAATAATCAAAAATGAACTTTATTGAATTGAGAATTCCTCTGTCAATTCTAGTAGCTTTCTACATTGGTGGCGCGACACGGAGCTACGGGTTTGCAATAATTTTTTCTAGTTGATTTTGTATCCAATTATTTTATTTGGATTTTTTTCCTACACCTATAAATATATCATAAAATCATTATTTATGCAACTTTTGACCGAGAGAGGGTAATTAGTAGCAATGTGTTGAGATTTAAGTTGTTTATATATTTTCAATCCATCCATGACTTACATTTGTCCCAAAAGAAACTGAACATATAAAAGAAAAAAGAAACTTTTAGAAAATAGCTTAACTTTTAGCAAATCAGGGAATCCATTGCCTAACTTTCAAATAACCATTCATAGCCAATATATTAAATGGATGTAACTTATTGTATTCGATATAAATATAAATTCAATGAATAATTAAATGCACCCATATTTTTTTGTTTTTCACTTTCTCATTTTTTTTTCTATTTTTGTTTTTTTAATCTTTTTTTCTTTTTTTGTTTCTTTCTTTTTGTTTTTCATCTCTTCTCTCTCTAATTCCTATTTCTCTTTATTTTTCACTTTTTTTTGTAATATTGACTTTCTTGCTTTTTTTTCTTTTTCGTGTCCCGTCCCCCCATTTTTTTCTTCTTGTTACGTTTTTCTTATTTTTTCTTTTGTTTAGTTTTTTTCTTTTATTTCTTCTCTTCTATATCCAGGTTCTATTTCTCTTTTTTTTTTTTTTTTGTATCTTTTTTCTTTCACATTTTTTATTCTATTATATATTTCTTGCATTTTGGGAAAATATTGCTACGTCGAGTACAAGATAATGAAAATACTACTATTATTTATTATATTTGTAGTCACACATGATGAAAGTTCAAAATATATATATTTTAGTTATTAGTTGTTTTAGATTTAGCATTTTTATTTCTCTTTTTGAGCATTATTATTCCTAATATTATATTTTAATATATAGGATTAAAATGACATAAAGATGAAGAGATTTGAAGCTATAATGAATTAAAGACGGAAGAATGTAGAGGAAAATTAGACAAGCGGCTTAATGATATAAATTCAATTAAATAATAAAAAATAAACTTTATTGAATTGAGAATTCTGCAGTCACTTCTAGTAGCTTTTTGCGTTGGTGGCGCGACATGGAGCTACTGGTTTATGATAATTTTTTCTAGTAGATTTTGTATCCAGTTATTTTATTTGGGTTTTGTTTTCCTACACCTATAAGTATACCATAAAATTATTTTTTATGCAACTTTTGACCAAGAGAGGGCGACGAACCACCGTGGAGGCTAGAATTTTATTTCATCTTGTCTTCTCATTTAATATTTATTTTTAAGTTTTTATTTGAATGATTTGTTGTAATTGCTTCATGTATATGTGGAGCTAAATTCTCATTCTAGGACTATGACAATTGAGAACATTATTGTTTAGTAGACTTTTGATTTAGTTTCTTAATTATCATCATAGTTGTTCTTATATTCTTGTGCTTACTATTTTTGTGCTTAGTTGTCACTAAAATAAATTTATATTCTTATTGTGAATCCGGAAGAAGAATCACTGAGATAGAATGATGAATATTGTAATACCTCGAGAAATTTTTCGTTGAAATTTTGTGCGTAAACGTTTTGGATTCTATCTTCTAAAATAAATTATAAATTTTTTGTGAGGAATGACTTAGATTATGACCCAACATTGCGTAGAGTATCTAATAATATTTCCAACGATATATGGATCATCCAAAACGGACACCCGAGCGGCGAGTTATGAACATTTTGATCGAACCGTGAATAGTAGTGAACAGTAAAACGTGCAGGAAAAAGTACTGAGGCCTGACGTATTTTTGCTCTAATTTTAAATAATCATAACTCCTTGTACATAATGATCTAGGTGATCTACTATATATCAACGAAAATCTCTGTGAGTCATCTTTATAATGAAATTGGTTTCATCCAATTTGTCTATCGGATCAAAAAGTTATAGTCGATCTACTTTATCCTATCAAAAGTGAATTTTTGGGTCAACTTCAAACGATCATAACTCCTCATACACAATGATCTGGGTGAGATACTATATATCAACGGAAAGATATGAGGGTCCTCTTTCTAATGAAAATAGTTTCATCCAATTTGGATATCAGGGTAAAATGTTATGGTTGATCTACTTCACACTATCAAATTAGTCCACCAAAGGACAGATTCGAGAATTATTTGATTTTTAGGGGCGTTTTGGTCATTCCCCCTTACCCAAAATCCGTCCAAACCCTATATTAAAGCCTCTTAGAAGTATTATATATTATATTTCATCAAATTCCCTAAAAAAGAAAACCCTAAGCTCCTACATCCAACTTCAAGAACCTCCAAAGTTCACTATTAATTCTGCAAATTTATTCAAGATTCCAAGTTCCTAGTTCAAGAACTCCAAGAACCATCATTTAAAGGAATGATTAACATCTCAAAAATGAGTATCGATCTAAAGTTCATCATTCAAGGTATGTGGGGTTTTTCAACAAGAACTCTCTTTCGTTCTTGAGCCCAAAAGTAATTTTCTTTACAAAGGCATGATTTTTATTTGATTATTTTACGAATTTGAAGCATGAACCTATATCTTATGATGATTGTTATGAAATCTTGATGTTTATGATTTTGAAATATGAATTTACATGTGTGGAGATATAAAGCATGAACTTGAACGATATTTATCATGATTTTGATATTTGGGTCGTGAATCCCATTGGAAATTATGTTTTTTTTTTAGAAAGTGTGTGTTATAAGCACGTTGATGTTGAATATTTGAGATATTTTGAATGATTTGACCTTTTGGTCTTAATGGATTTATTTTGAACTCGAGTGAGAAAGAAATCCACAACGTGGTTGATTTTGATAGATAGGAAGCATGATGGCTCCTGATGTATATTTATATATTACTGAAACTGTTTTGTTGTGGATTATCTTTGAAATGATCTGAGCTAAGTCCGGGAGAAATCTTTAGCACCGAGTGGGAGGTATAAAGCGACTTTACTTCCCTAGAACTACGTGCCTCATAGGAGTGAGCTTGAGGCTGATTTATAAAGTGATCACTAGTTTGTGTGGATTTGATATCGATAGTCCTTCTCCGATGGCAAGGATAGGATGGGTCTCCCCAACGTGGGTTGTACGTTGGACTCCATATAGCTCACAGGGTTTATGTCAGTTTTTGGATCTCCCAGTGTGTGTGTTTCCTTGTGTCTATGGTGAATGGTAAAATAATTTGAAAGTGGAATTGTGAAAGTTATTCTTCCGAAAGATTTAAATGATATTTAAATTATGAGAGTTGATATTCTTGATGAACAAAAAGTGATTGACAAATTATATGATGACTCACATGCGTTATTGTATTTATTTCATCCTCTCATGATTATTATGATTTTCTTTGGGCTATGTGAGTCTTTCATACATTCTGCATATTTCTTATAAATATTTATGATGATGATGTTTATGCAACAGTATAAACCCCTATATACTTGGTTCCTTTCTATGGTACTAACCAATATCTTCAAATGTGGGCTGTATTTTCTCGGAATATAGGTTCAGGTGCTCAGTTCCAGGTTCGACAGTGATTCTTTAGGCACGCTGTTCTATATCCTCTGTTGTGGTGAGTCCTCATGTTCCGAGGACGTGATGTCTGATGTTGGTTTCACAGAATTGTTTACATTTGATAACTGAGTATGAGTCAGTTGAGGCATGTCTCAATGGCTCGCTGGTGTTATTGATTTTCTTAGAGGCTTGTCAGACTAGTATAGATGTTAGGAGTTGACTTATTAGTCAACTCCTAACA
>NC_061121.1:56439117-56441517 GCF_002878395.1 Capsicum annuum | reverse complement strand
TGAAACCAACATCAGACATCACGTCCTCGGAACATGAGGACGTGATGTCTGATGTTGGTTTCACAGAATTGTTTACATTTGATAACTGAGTATGAGTCAGTTGAGGCATGTCTCAATGGCTCGCTGGTGTTATTGATTTTCTTAGAGGCTTGTCAGACTAGTATAGATGTTAGGAGTTGACTAATAAGTCATATTTTGTTATCTTTCTGAAATTCTTTTATTCTTGGATGATGATTACTTTGTTGATATTTGAAGGTTATTTATGGAAACCCCATTGATTTGTGTTGAACTAAATGAAAATGGATCAAAGGGTTAGCTTGGGGCTAATCGTAGCCTCAAACACTGTGTGACACTTCGGGACCCATTTTCGGGGTGTTACAAACTTGGTATAAGAGCATAAGGTTTTAAGGTATCCTAGGGAGTCTGAGAAGCCACGTTAAGTATATTCTTGATCATCGGTGTGTAGCGTGCCACATCTATGAGCAAGAGGCTACAAGATGTTTTAGGAAAAAGTATGATTCTTTCTTTTAGAAGTCTATCGTGCTTAAAGTGTCTCTCTCTGCTATTGATTCATGCTCTTCTCTTTCAGAAATATGCCTCCATGTTGAGCGAGAAGAAATAATTATGGTCAGCAACCTCAACCCGATGACCCATTGAATAAAAACATATCTTATGCTGAATTTTGGGCAGCCTTTCAAGCGCTTGCCCAAGCTGTTACTGGAAATGTTCAGGCCAACCCGGCCCCAGCTCCACAGTAGCAGAGAGGTGATTCAGCTGCTACCAGGATCTGTGACTTCACGCAGATGAATCCACCAAAATTCTATGGGTCCAAGTTTGATGAGGATCCACGGTAGTTTTTAGAGGAGGTGCAGAAGATTACTCAGGTGATGTATGTATCTGAGGAACTTAGTATTTAGTTGGCTTCATATAGATTGAAAGACTTTGCTTATGACTGGGTTGTTGCTTGGAGGAAAGGTAGAGGTGAGGGAGCTGTCCCTACAACTTGGCAAGAGTTCCAGGATGCATTTTTGGATAAGTTTTTCCCTTTGGAGATGAGGGAGCCAATGGTGGAAGGGTTTATGAACCTGTGGTAGGGCTTTATGACTGTTAGGGAGTACTGTCTAAAGTTCAACCAGTTGGCCAAGTATGCTTCTGACGTAGTGGCTGATAATTGGGCTAGTATGAGTAAGTTTATAACTGGAGTGTCTAGTTATGTGGTTAAGGAGTGTAGGTCTGCTATACTGAATAGTGAGATGAATCTTTCTAGGCTGATGACTTATGCCCAAAAGATTGTGGCAGACAAGATTAATGAGAGAGATAGAATGAAAGGGAATAAAAGAGCTAGGTTCGAGCAGCACGAACAAGGTCAGACTAGATCGTAGGGAGGGAGTCGCCCTCAGTATTAGGATCGTTCGTCTATGCCTACACCGTCATCTACTAGTGCTCCGATGCCTAGAGGTAGGCAGGAGCAAGGTAGCAGGTCATATGTATCTAGGTCCTAGTATAGTACTGGCAGTAAGCCAAATCGTTCCTTGTGTCCTAAGTTTGATAGGGCTTATTTGGGTGAGTGTTGGGGTGAGAAGAGGGGTTATTTTCGGTGTGGTGACATGGGTTACAAAGTTAGAGATTGTCCACAGGATGGACAAGGGTGTCGTGACTATTGCCCTCAGACCAGACTCAAACTGTTAGTGCTCCAGTTCAAGCGACTCGTCCAGCCCCAGCTCAGGGCGCCTTTTTTAGCAATGCTGGCGGGCAGTACCAGAATAAATTCTATGCTTTACCATCCTACTAGGAATAGGAGGACTCTCCCGATGTTGTTACTGGTATGCTTCATATATTTCAGTTTGATATGTATGCTTTGTTGGATCCTGGATCCAATTTCTCATATATTACACCTTTGATTGATGTGAATTTTGAAATGAGTCCTAAGATTATTCCTGAGCCTATCCTAGTTTCTACCCTAGTGGGTGATTCGATTGTTGCCTAGAAAGTGTATAAAAAGTGTCCTGTTGCCGTTCTTTATAGAGTCTTGTTGGCTGATCTGATTGAGTTAGACATGGTAGATTTTGATATGATTTTGGGTATGGACTGGCTGTATTCTTCTTCTGCCTCTATTGATTGTCGGACCCGAGTGGTCAAGTTTCAGTTTTTGGGTGCATCCATGTTTGAGTGGTCTGGGAATTCTGTGTCACCCAAGAGTTATTTTATCTCTTACCTCAAAGCTAGAAAGCTTATTTCCAAGGGGTGTATTTACCATTTGGTTAGAGTCAAAGACACTAAGTCTGAGAGTCCAATTCTTCAGTCTGTTAACGTCGTCAATGAGTTTTCTGATGTCTTTTCGGATAATATCCCAGGGATACCTCCTGATAGAGAGATAGAGTTTGGGATTGATCTTCTTCC